>NC_070626.1:29489758-29534758 GCF_947347685.1 Pleuronectes platessa
AAATGAAAGCTTAAACTCACTGCAGCTCGCCACCGTATAAAATATTTCTATTTATAGATCAGAAGCTGTGAGAGCAATTTCCATTTTGCCATCAAAGCAACAACAACCACACGAAACGGGCTTCTGATGGAACACGTGTGTGTGTGTGCTGCTCCAGCTCAGGTAAAACCACAAACACACACACACAAACACACACATTTATCTGTGTCCAGATAAGAGGGAGACCCGGGTCGAGCCGTTTAGCAGCGTGTGTTGTGGCTGTGCTGGAGCACTGGTGCACTGTGGGTAATAAGACGTGGCGGCTGCTGGGAGGGCCGTCCTCCACCAGTCTCTCAGGATTAAAGGTGACTGGTGGCTGAGAGCCGCTGACCCCTTTCCACAAAGAGCACCGCTGGGTGGGGGGGGCAGGAGGCCATCGTCTTTAAACCATCTCAGTGCATCATCTATAGTGCATGGAGTGAGTGCACGCAGGGGGCGGGGCCAAATCTACCCCTGCTGGTTGAATAGTGGGGGACAGAAAAGGTTTCAGTGGTGGATGCATGGTAGGAAAGTGTTGTGTTAAAGTCTCCTGAGGAATCACGGCTGTGTGATGGTGCAACTGGTAATAAACCAGTGTCATCTTCCATTCCCTCTGAAGGCCGATTGAATGAATGTTACTTGCTCATTTAATACATCATATTATTGCTGTTTTACTCTTTTGTGAAACACTTTTTTCTTAAGTTAAGACAAGTGCTTAACAAATAAACAATATGACGATGCACCTAATATTGAAAAAGTGAAGCCCTAACTTAAATTTTATGTTGATTAATAATTTTCCACTGCATCAATAAAGCAAAGTGACTGATCACAACATGTTCAACCTCAAAGTGAGATTTGGCTTAGCAGTGATTTGGTTTGGTTTGTTTGTAAAAAGTAAGAAACATTTCCAGAAAAGACACAATCGACAATTAAACTTATTAAAATCACACAAGTCGATACGTGAATGTTTTCATCCTGCACCAGTGACAAGGACGTGATCCCATTCACGACACACAACCAAACCAGTTTGGTCCCAGTGAGGAATCATTGTGTCTTTTTGAAAAACTGGTAGATGAGATTTTGAGAATATTTTTTGTACTTTGTCCTTCATGTCGTACTCCATCAGGTATTGAGGCACAACAGACATATTATAATATTAAAATATAAAAATTAAATAACAGACGGCTCTTGGTCCCTTTGGAAACCGCAATGAAAAATAAGTGAGACTTGTATCTGATCAATTCAAACAATATATGGAATTCCCTTTGTGGCTCTTCTTTCATTGAGCGTATAGACAGTGAACCGAATTATGAAGAGCAATGAGCAGAAATTGAAAACGAC
The DNA here is from genome assembly GCF_947347685.1 of Pleuronectes platessa. Classification (NCBI taxonomy): domain Eukaryota; kingdom Metazoa; phylum Chordata; class Actinopteri; order Pleuronectiformes; family Pleuronectidae; genus Pleuronectes; species Pleuronectes platessa. Next base: position 29,491,118 of record NC_070626.1, read on the forward strand.
AACTCTATGTTCTAATGGATTCATTTAACATTTCATGAGTGAAGATTCGTTTATCAGTTTTCACAGTTGAGAGAAATGTTTAGTGAAAATTGATTTAATCAGGAAGAAGAAACGTTTCTTCAATGTCCATCATACTTCAATGTTTAAAATGTCCTGAACCTCTGTGATGCTTCAGCAAACATAAAGACATGAATATGTTTAGGATTGTTTTAAACATGCGACACATAAAACAACAGGCCACAGCCTTCTTCAGAGCTTTAAGGTATTTTTGCTGTTTTTCTCTAATTTTCTCAGATTCTTTTGTCTGTGGAAATAAGATCAACACCACGTGGTTCTCTCCTTGTTTCCTGTTTCCTGTTTCCTCTCTCTCTGTGTTTGACTAGTGACTATGAAATTAAAAGACCTTACTTTCTGGTTGAAGGGCGAGCGTGAGGGCGATCAGCAGCCGTGACATGTGGGGCTGATGTTTATCACCCTGTGGATCTGAACAAGAGTGGGAGGCGTCTGTCTGTCTGAGATGTAGTAGTAATGATAATATTAATAGTAATGAAAATAATAAATGTAAAGACTAACTTTATTTATATGGCAATTATCTAGACAAGGTGACAGTGCTTGGGAATAAAATGTGAATAAAACAACAGAGCAAACAAGAAAAAAACAAAAGTAACAAAGATCATTTCAAGGGAAAATAATATAACCAATATCTATAAAGAAAACTGTTAAAAATCAGGTATAAAAAGGCTTTTAAATTAAAAAATAATTGGTTTAAAAAATGATTTAAAAGAACAAACTTCTCCTTGAAAAAACGCTCGTACAGGGAACTCGGTGATACTGTGACTTCTTTTCTGTTTCTCATCTAGTGGAGCAAAGTTTCAAACCACTAAGATATACATGAAATATGAAAGCCTCCTCCAGTCTCTCTCTCCTTCTTAAAGACTGCGGCTGATGAACCCAGTGCTTCCAGTGCCTGGTTAGAAACTGATGCTGGGAATGACCAGTTAATATGAAAGCATCTTCCACTACACACACTCTAAGTTCCACTCTCTCACTCCTTCTTAAAGACTGCGGCTGATGAACGGAGTGATTCCACTTCCTTAATGTTGAACTCTACAGCAAAGCACCACTTAAATCCCCCCCCCACCCCCCCCCCCCCCCCTTTTTTTTGTGAAGAATTCAGCCACCACAGCGATTTCCATTCAACTTAAATGAGCTCTTTATGAAACCTTAATGCTGGTGTGACATTTGAAGCCGAAATGTCCCAGAAACCAGCAGGACGTTCAGCTGAGGACTGAAGGAACATCAGCAGGGAAGTTTATCTCAACTTGTCCCTTTACCATTTGTCCCCCAGCAGCTTTGAGTCCTCCAGGTGAAGCTGCGTGGGACGGACCTGCATCACTCAGATGATCTCTGCAGAGTTTTCACATCAGTACAACAGCGGAGACACATTTAAAAAAAACTTAGAAAACCATTCCACCTGTATTCCACCTCTATTCCACCATCCCTCTTTCATTCAACGCTCATTAAAGCTCATCGACCTTGTCTGTATCTCATTGTTCCATTTGGCGCCCACACACACACGCACACACACACAGACACGCACACACATACGCACACCCATCACACACAGTTTTGTTTTTCATCAGTGAACTCATTAGCTTCCATATTAGCAGCTTTATGCGGCGCAGAGCTTTTATAAAATGACGCTGTTAGAATGAGCGAAGCAGGAAGGGAACAATAAACCTGCTCCTACAGATGCATCATTATTCTGATGTTCTCCGTGAACAACATTTAATTCTTCTTTGTACATTATAAGAGTCTTAAAGTCTGATTTCTGAAGATTTAGACACTTTAGTCCTGCTCGTTTTTCCTTTGACTTTTCCATTCCGAGAAACAGGAGCAAGATCCGAACTGAGTTTCTGTTGTCGTCCGTGCAGATGACGTGTGTGTCTGATGTTGGTGACATGTCACTTGGGCTTTAATCTGTGGTTTGAATGGAGAAAATGAATGAACCTGATATTTCATTTATTTCATTCCCACTGTCACTATCATTATGTTATTGTGGGAGTAGAATTAAGACGTTTACCTGTGATAATTCCGGGGGGGGGGGGGGGGTCAAGCAGTTGTTTGTGCCGCTCCAAGAGTACAAGCTGTGAGTTTTTGTACACAGAAGAGTACACACATTACAGTACTACTACCAGTACTCCACAGTGGTTCCAATAAGCCAAATCATCGTCAATTCGTCATGGAGGCAAAAGACTTTCCATCTCAGAAACCAGTAAAGCTTCTGGTTGAATGCCCGTGAATGGTTTGAAAGTCCCAACTGTCCCAAAAGAATAAAGTGAACCATAGTTCAGTTGGATCCAGACTGGGACCACTTCTTCTAGTGGAACTGAATTAGTGTGAAACATGGTCCGAGGCCCTTTTCACACCAGTTACTTTAATATGTGTCTTAAGGCTACTTCACCAGCTCAGCTCGGCTAGAAGTTTAGTCTTTAGGTCAATTCTTCTTCTCCTTTTGTCTCTTATGGTCTTTTTTCCTCACAGGATAAACAAAGTCCAAACTCGTCTTAATTGAGAAGTTTGTTCATTCATCATCCAAACTGGAAACGGTTCCTCCACTGGGGAGCATGCACGTGCTGGGAAACCCTCACAGAAGTCATCAGGGTTGGAATATATCGATCAAACCGGCGCTGACACTAGAGGTCACGACGACAACAATTAAGCGTCCTCCTCGTCCGAAGCCTTAAAGTTCGGTTCAAATTAAACGGCAATTAGTGGACGTGAGACCTGAGATAATTCACAAACACCTGAATCCACCGGGACGCTGCTGCTACTGGAGAGAAGGTGTTATTTAAAACTCCATCGCTCACCAGCCTAGTAAGACCTTTTCCTTTATACCCAATAAAAGCTTATTTCATTCACGCAGACACACACACACAGTCAATAATTCCTGTTGCTCAATAGTCGTGTAAAGATGTTTGTTAAATAGTGTGTGTGTGTTTGTAGGTGTGTGTGTGTGTGAGTGTGTGAACAGCCATTCATCCTCTCCGTCTGTGGCAGTGAAGTGGATAGGTGACTTTCTTGCGGTATGAGGTAAAATATGAGCACACACACACACACTTACACACACACACACACGCACACACACACACACACACAGACACACACACACACACTCCATCAATCTTTGTTACAGCCACAGGTAGGAAAGCAGCCAGACATCAGTTTCACAGTTCTCTCTGTCTCCCTCCATTAAAAGCTGCAAAACTAAAAAAAAAGTTCAGCTCCTGCTCCGGCTTCAGTCCCGAGGAGTTCCCCCCCGTCGGGTCATGTGACCACTCTGCGACGAATCGGACTTCTGAAAGATCTGCGACTTTTTTAGCTTAGTGAGGAGAAACGAGGATTAATCCACACGCAGTCGGGATGTTTCCGTCTAAGCTCTCCGGAGAATCCTCTGGTCCGCTGAGCTTTAATTACTCTTATCTCGACTCGGCTGAAACGACGAGTCATGTCTCACGTCTCACGTCTCGAGTCTCACGGTGCGTTTACAGTAATGTCTCCTCGGACAGGAGCAGTGACCGGGTTTGTTTGTTTGTTTGTTGCTGACAGTGTGTGAAGCGTAAACACAGAATGAACAGGCAGTCGACTACAGGAGACGATACAGGGACCACAGACTCAACAGCCGAGCACTGATGAGCAGACATCACACTCCAGCTCTCACTTTCATTTCACTTCTTGTGAGGCTTGATTTGGACATCGTTCGTTTTCATTTGTCTGTCTCTTTGCAGGATTACGCAAAAAGGACAGGACAGATTCAACGTGGTGGAAGGTGTGTGTGTGTGTGGGGGGGGGGGGGGGGCTACGGGCGACGATAGATAAAGTTTCTTTAAAATTGGGAGATTTGGTGTTTTCATGATTTACTCAAGAAACTAAAATGACTTCCACCAAAGTTCCCTTCATGCAACTGCATTTAAAATCACTAGAGCTTTTTCTGGATCTGCACCAAACTAAGCGTTCATATATCAGGGACATTAACAGGCCTGATTTTTTACATCTGGAGTCGTGAATTATTCTCTAAGAAATCAACAAACACCTTCGTGCAATGTTAAAGACTGTGGGAAGAAAAACCTGGATCTGAAATCCTTAATTGAGATCAAAATCAGTTGAGCAGGTTTTGCAACTGTAGATACAAATAGTGATGATACTCATAGACTCCTACATTATTATATATATCGGCTATTGTGGAAAATAATTGTCTATCGGACTAAATCCTTTTCAGAAATTAGATCAAAAGGATCCACCAGAGAAAGACTTGATTGACGTGAGAGAAGACGAGTAGATCCACTATGCTCCTTTTAATTTAGATGCTGTTCCATGCTGTTAACCTCCCACTGAGCTGAGGAGTGATGTGTTGGTGTCAGAGGACAGATGGAAGTGGAGACAGGAGACAGAGACACATTGTACATGAGAGACAGACGGCGAGAGACAGATCCACTCAGGTAGAGACAGGAAACACAACTATTTAAAACACGGGCCCTCGAGTCTTCAAGAGAATCTCCAGCATGTCGACACTATTTCACTAATTCATGACTGGAGTCAAATAACAAAACTACGGCAACTCTTGAGGGTATTTGTAATGTTTAATCTAGTGAATACATTACTCAGCTTTATTCAGAGATAATCCCAAGAAGTAGAGGAGCACTCGTTCTTAAATAACTTTCATGCCCGAGCCGCGGTGGAGAAAATATTCCTGTTGGATATAAATTCCATCTGCAGCACTGAGGGTTTCACACGTCACGTTAATTAAGTGATAGATATGTGATGGGAGGTTAATTAGCCCCTGGTTGATTGCCAGCTTTAATGAAACGTGTTACACAGCGATTTGCAACTGATTAACTCTCAAAACCTGAGAGTATTTTCTGAATTAAGCTAAAATTAGTATTAACACAACAAGTTCAGAAAGTGTGCGATTTAACAATGTTCCTGTTATCTAACGTTTGAGGAATGGAAATATACTTCTTCTTCTTAATTAACTGATGACTTTTTACTTATGATAACTGATCATCAGATGAAAATAGCGACAGAGGCAAACAAGTTGGGCGTATGTGTGAACTTCATCATGACAGCTATAAAAAAAACAGGAGTGCGACAATATGAAGCATCATTTCTAAGTGTTTCATTAATCATAAAGTATTTTTCTTTTAAATAATTTATCATTTGATGTGTTTTTAAACATCTAAAACATTAAAACTGAGCCGCATTTTATTCCATGAGAACAAATAATTTATTTAATCAATATTACACTTTATCAAGTAGTATATATGCTTTCTATCTATTTAAGATGTTTGATATAATGTTATAAGCTGGGTCAAGACTTAATTTACATAATTTAACATTGCTTTCTATGGTGTAGAAGACAAAGTACTTCGCTGAGGACGGCTTTGCTTGCTTGTATCCTCCATTTCTGCAGCATAACAACTTCAGCAGCTTTTGAGTGGCAATAGGTCAAAGTCATCGTGAGCGCCCCCTGCTGAGTCACGAGGCAAACTACTCCAGATGGTCTGCTGCCCTTCTAAACTGTTTTATTTCAGTTTGAATATGAACTTTGTCCCCGACGTTCAAATGGATTTTGAATTTAGAATAAAAAGTGACACAGACTGAATTGGTAGGGAAACGTTTTGTTAAATCGTTGAATAGGTTATCATAGACTCATAGACACACACAAACACACACACAAACACACACTAAACACACTCTTTATATCCTCTCCTCCCACTCTTCATTCACTAGCGTGTTATCCACAGGAAACACAACAGACTCGTGATGAAGAAAGGAAATGTATCACAGGGGCACTGCAGCAAAACACACGTGTACAATCTTCCTGTGCTCTACACGTTAACAGAAGCTTTTCAGGGGGGGGGGGGGGGGGGCAGCCGGGTGTCGCCACTGTCGTGTCTACACGTGGAGCTCATGTCACCAGTAATGTGCACATGTAAGTTCTCTCCTATCTTAGTGGGAGCTGTGGCAACACGCTGGGAACGGTCGACCTGCGAGAGCTGGTTGATCACTTCTGCAAAAGAACGAGGCCTCAGAGACAGGAGGTTTAATAACAGTGGAGAGAGGAGAGAAACGAGGGATGAAAAGAGGTTGATGAACGAGCAGAAAAGAAGACGAGGAGCGGAGGAAGAAGCAGGGGAAAGTGCTGAGAGTAGAAAAGGGGAAAAGGAGAGGAGAAGAAGATGGATGGAGGAGGAGAGAGGAGGAAAAGCACAAAAGAGTGGAGGAAGGTGGGGAAGAAACTGAAAGAGGAGAGAAAGGAGAGAGAGGAAGGGGGATATGGAAGGAAAATAGAGGAAGAGACGAGGGGATGGAGGGAGGAGGGAGGAGGGAGGAGGGAGGAGGGAGGAGGAGGCGAGTAGAGAAGAATTAGCTGTCGTTTTCTACAGCTCTCCTGGGATCCTCAATTGCTGCAGTGTCCAATTTAAACACAGGGCTTTAGAGATGGAGTGTGAGAGTGTGTGCGTTTGTGTGTGCGTTTGTGTGTGTGCGTTTGTGTGTGTGTGTGCGTAAGAGATATTGTAAGTTGGAGAGAGGGAGAGAAAAGAAGGGGAGAATAACAAAGGGCAGCTACCGAGGACTCAGATCAACCTGATGAGAATTCCTGTGATGTAATTTCGAATACTCGGTGTGTTCGTGTGTTTGTGTGTGTGCATGTGTGTGCGTGTTTGTTTGTGCTATATATATATAAATACACGAGGCTCCAGCTGTAATTACGAGTGACAGCCGAAACATGCAGGACCAGGTGAGAGGTCAAGTGAGGTCGGCAGGTCTTACCCGTCTCGCAGCGGCGTCCCGTGAATCCCGAGGGACAGACGCACGTGTTGGGGGACACACAGAGTCCTCCACTCCTGCATCCCTCTTCACAGAAGGCTGCAGAGAGAGAGAGAGAGAGAGAGAGAGAGAGAGAGAGAGAGAGAGAGAGAGAGAGAGAGAGAGAGAGAGAGAGAGAGAGACGTTAAAGGGACAAAGTGGTTCCCAGGACTATGATTAAAAACAGTGGAATAGTTCTGTGAGGAAAACTCTTCCTCTGTTAAATGTGGTTTTATTAATGAGTGTGTGTGTGTGTGTAGAGAAACACGACAAATGATTATCACAAGGCGTGAAATGGTCACACTGTGCATCTGAAAGACGCCTCTTGTTTCACTTTTACGACCCGACTCCACCTCGCACGGCGCTCAGAGCTGAAACCCGTCCTCCTTAAAATTCATTTTGCTTTATTGAAAGTGTCTCGTGTGAAATCCGTCTTCCAGGCGCTTGTCTTCCAGAGGACAGCGGCTCCACGGGGCTGTAAAAGTCAGGGTGGGTAAAAGTGTCTCGAGGGGACACAGGTAATAACGCTGCCTGCTCTTTCTTTTTTTTCTTTCTTCATTTTTTTAGAAGTTGTGCAGATAAATATCTTGAGAGAAGAAACAGAGACGAGATGACGCAACAGTGAAATATGCTTTTATGATATTCTCTGTTGCCTGGATACAAGAGATGCACTGTCATCAGGCTGCTGTGTCTGAATCGCTCACTAAATATATTCAACTATATTCAACGGGGCCATTTTGAAAATTAGTGAGAAACCGTGCGATATATACCATCATGCATTGCGCTCGGGGCATTCTGCTTCTTATTTAAAAGATCTAAACTATCGTGAGGATGACGACAAACAGGTTTATATTGTCACAGAAAGATTTTTATAGCGTATGTCTTTCATATTTCTGATTGTGTAGTTTATTTTGTTGAAGGACAGCACGAGAAGAATCTGTGATTTAGGAGGAAAGCTGCTTAACTCAGCAGAAACAAGTTCATTTCTACATTTAAACATGACTACAAGTACTAATACTAAGTATGAAATTAATATTTATATTTTCTTACAACAGACCACAGACTTTACCTTTACAAAGATGGACGACAGATCAACTCTTTCTACCGCTATTCAGAAATGAAGCCAAAATATCCAGGTGATTTTTCATCAAAACATCAAATAACCAATCTAAACTTAAGTTATCAGAAACACCTGAATATTACTGAACATCACTGTGATTAATCGTTATCACACAGATGTATTTTCAAGTGTTCGATATTTGTTTGTAAGAAAAGTTCTTAATTTCTCTTTTGATGCTACTGTGCAGACTCTGACTCCAAATATACAAGATGGCAGCATTTGTATCTATCTATAGCAAAAGAAGAATCTGTGAGTAAAAAGCAAAGCAGCTTAACTCAGCACAAACAAGTTCACTTCTACATTTAAACATGACTTTAAGTATTAATACTTAATATTAAGAATGAAATAAATAGTTATATTATCTTACAACAGACAACGACATCTCTACTCTTTCTAGCACTCTCCAGAAATGAATCAAAGCATGAAATAATCAATTGAAACCCAAAAATACTTAAATTAATCATATTCGTTTGTAAGCACAGTTGTTAATTTGAAATATCCTGATTGACGGCTGACACTGACTCACGATTGGTCGAATGTGTGAATCGGTCGCTACTGTGCAGACTCTGACTCCAAATATACAAGATGGCAGCATTTGTATCTATCTGGGCTTCATTTCTGGAGAGTGGAAGGAAATAGAAATGCATCATCCATCTTTATTTATCGTCCGTGGATTGACGAAACCCTGAGAAGTTGCATTTACACACAGAGAGAACTTCACTTGGAACAGTATATACAAATACTGGGTCTCCCTTAAATCTCAAAATAGTCAAATTCCATTAGACTTTCCCTTGAGATTCTGCTCCATGTTGACATTCCTGCACTTCTCTTCCAGCGGTGCTCTGTTGGATTCAGATGGTGACTGGGAGAGGCCTCTGAAGTTCACTGAACTCTTTGTAGTGTTCATGAAAACCAGTTCGACTTTTGCCTTTGAATTATGACGCATTAAGAAGCTGGAAGCAGCCATAAGAAGATCGTAAATCGTGGCCATAAAGGGATGAACACGGTCAGCAACAATACTCAGGCTGCGGCATTCAAACAATGATTTGTTGCCGGTGAAGAGCCCAAAATGTGCCGGGAAAATATTCTCCGCACCATTACACCCCCGTCTCCGGCACCATCAAAGTCACTGGGATCACATTTTACCTCTTTCACACGTCTGATGTGAAGCTCCTGACCTGTAGCTGCATGGTTTTACGCCACATAACTGGCTTATTGGATGATGGCATGAATAAGCATGTGTGTGTGTGTGTGTGTTCCTTGTGAATTTACATCAGCGTTATACAGGCATGTTATTATTCTTTAGCTATACTGAGAGGGAACATTCATTCTGTGGCCCACCACTAGAGGTCACTTGTGTGGATAAACACAGGACCTAAAGTCTCACCTATATAAAGACCTGGATCAACGAGAGTAATAATCCAATTTAATCCAATCTTTGAAAAGCTTGCGCCACCACAACTCCAAAAACGTGTATTAATGACGTTGAATTACACACTCGACCTGTAGGGGGAGCCCAAGTGCAGCCGAGAGTGAAGGTAGCATCGAGTCGCTTCAAATATGGTCAGAAGATCTGTCTCCTCGCCTGTTTCCTGGAAGCAGACTAGTCGTGAAAATGCTAGTGATTCGTTCTGAGGGTGTGATGCATCAATGCGTCTGAGATGAAGGAGGAGGAGGAGGAGGAGCAGGTTGAGGAGGACCGGAGGAGAGATGTCCTCCGAGGAACAAAAGGAGGAGCGAGGAGGCAGGCCAGAGAAAGTAGTTTCTCAGTGCTCAGAGCGAAGAAGAGGATTAAACCAGAAAAGAGGGCAGACTTAATTGAGCAACTTCATTAAAGAGAAATTACTTTAGTATTTCTGGGCTTAATTAATGACATGATTTGAAAGATGAGCCTTAATTGGTTCAAAAAATCTATTTATAGTCACATACATGAGAGGGTGAGTGTAATATATGTGACTGTGTGTAATATATAACTGTGTGTGTGTGTGTGTGTGTGTGTTTAATGTATGTGCCGCCGCTCGTCTCCCTTTTCTTTATGAATCCAAAGAACCATCATTTATCTGAATGAATTATCACTCTGGTGTTTGGAGGCAAAGAAGAAAACGGCTAAACACACAATCGGATGCATCAGTGCAATAAATAAAAAGCAGAGTCGGACGCCAGCAGCTATTAGAGCTATTAATCTGACTGGCTCCACTGTTAAAGAAGTTCTATCAGGCGCTCATTAGGAGCCTGATTGCCTCTGCGCTAATAAACCTCACATTTAAAAATGAATTACACTTATATTGACTCAATCTATCTCCAGCCCTAATTATCATTTCAGCACCATCAGCATAATGCCGCCTGCCTGTCGCGCTAATGACTCCCAGAGATGATGGGGATTCACTGGGAGTGGGCGTGGAAATGGTTTTGTGAAATCCAAATTTTTCAGTCAAAGCAGCTCGTTAACCGTTTCCTCACCGATTGATACCGAGGCAGATATTTACACTTGGTGACAGGGTTTCCCCAAATACTAGAAGACTATAAGAGAAAATAAAATATGCTGAGACTCGTGTAAATCTCCAAAGAGAAAATAAATCTCCAAAAACCTCAAATATAAGACGTCCACATTTTAGGAAAAGACACTGTTTGAGAAAAGTGAGACAGCAGTGTAACTATGGTCTTTTACACAGTGATACATTATGGATTATTTGCAGCCGTGTGTTGCCGATGTCTTTCAAAACTAATCAGGCTTTGGTCAGTCCAGTTTATTCTATAGTAATTTATTAATTTTTTTAATTTAAGATGGTCTTTTTGTCCCAATTCCTCTTCCTAGGTATGAAGTGAGTGTCCTCCTCCAAATGGAGCCATAAGGGACTAGGACTAGGACTAGGGTTGCAAAATTTCGGGAGTATTTAAAGCTGGAAACTTTCCATGGGAATTAATGGGAATTAACAGGAATAAACTGGAAATGTTGTGGGTAATTTATACTCACTGTATTTACTTTGTCATATACAGACATAATATATACACATTTTGTCTTTGGTCATAGGCTGATTTGAGCCCTGAGGAAATTTTGGGCACTTCACTATATGCTTCTGCATCTTTGTGTCATTCCTAACATATGTCTTTGCCCAGTAGTTGCAAATGTCTTTCCTTCTGCATTGCTTTGGGTGAAATGTCTCCAGCAGGACAGATGATAAGGAGAATCAGTTATTCAAACGTTAGCCCTGTCCATTGAAATGTCTTCCACCGCATTGAAAACATTGTAACATGAGCTGGGGAGGTTTACAGGCTTGTATCGACAGCGTGAATAGTGATTCTCCTGAAACGCTTGTCACAGCGATTAAATCATGTTTTAATTTGCTCATGGTTATAGTTATTTTGATGCAGTCGCCTATTGATTTGCTTCGTCAGTTCATAAAACATTCAGGAATTTACCCCTTTGTGTTCAGGCTGGTCCCGAATACACTATGGTTGAACGGACGAGGTAAGGAGACTAATAGGGCAAGTACAACTTTATGGATTTTTCTTTTTTACCACCAAAGAATGAGACTTAGGAGATGAAGTCTGTAAAATGTGTGCAGCCGCTATCAGAAAAAAAAATAATCACTTGAGAGGATCTAGAGTTAAAGAAGAATCAAATCCCAACACAGACCCTACAGAGAGTCGGTGGACCAGTTTCTCTTCTCCTGTGGTAACACTGGTTGTAGCTCTCTTTGTGACTCTGTAAAGGTCACATGCATTCATTAAAACCACAGAAAACCTGGAGCTGAGCTACTGCACAAAGAGCTGATCCCCTGTTTATCCAAAGGTTATATTGAACATGTCCTGTTGTCCACGTGGGAACAAGTACTTCCTCGGGCACTGGACAAAGAAAGAGTCGATAATAACATAGACCATCACATGTGTCTCCATCTCAGTGTCGTTCAGGGTGGGATATAACCTGAATTATCATTTTGCATATGAATTTCTTTTAAATATGATAAAACTGATCAGCACATTTTGCCTTGAGAAGCTGCTTTGACTCAATGCGACTAAACAATCAGGGCCAACCACTGAAATTCAGTTTCATCAGAAGAATGCAGCGATAGATGTTTGCAATTAATGTCTGATTATTAAACATCTGATTAATGTTTACATGCTTTCAGGTTACAGTGAAGTATTGAATCGTTTCATTAAGTTGTGTACTTGAAATTGCTTCGCTGGATATTCGGTGGATGTTCTCTACGTCTTGTTTTTTGGTGTTTTCAAAGACGACCTTGTTGTGTTGCTTTTACCTTCTCGAACAACATTATAAAGAGAATACAAATGTGAAGCTGCTGTGGAACAACCTCAGCTGAGAACATTCCATACTGGTATTTCACATCTTACACTGTCCTCCAGAAGATGAGCTGTATTCTGTTGCACCGGCCTCCACTGTTGTGACCAACTTCCTTTTTCCCACAGTTCTCTATCTTAATTATCTCAAACCTCCACAATCTCCATTTTAATATCACTAGTGAGCATCGCAACAGAACTTCAGCTCCTCCCTTCATCATTCCTCTCCTCTGTGGCCCCTCCCTCCATATTACATGTCCAGGACCCCTGCAGTGGAGGGAAATAGCCCGAGCTGAAGCCGTAAGGAAGAGGAAGCTCTGTCCTCCTTCACTTCAGTCCCCGTGACCTCCAGCTCAGCGCTCTCACTGCTTAACCGAGCCCGTTGCTGACTCCAGACTTCTCGAGACATGCTTATAAGTATAGATTTGCTATTTGAGTTTCCCATTACGTGCCCAGATTGCTTTCCAGTGGGTGGTGAGAGTGGAATCATTCCACTCTGGGCCGTGGCTAAGAGCCACATTCACGGTCGTTGGGCGTCCAAGGAGCCATCCCAGAATTAATATTGGCAATATCACAGAGCAAGACAATGGAAGGTCCACTCATTCAAGTGTAGGGAGGGGGGGGGGGGGGGGCTTTGCAATTCTATGATAGAATAGAAACGAGCTAATGATTAGCCTCCTGTGGAGAATAGCCCTGCTCAGGAACAAGCTGCGTTAACAGACTGTTAGCCTCCTGATAATGATCTCATCTCAAACCAGCTCAGCTTTGAATCTGACTTTCACATTATCTTTAGTCTTGACCAAAGCATCGACTACACACAACGTACAAACTGCAGCAATTTGTGCTTCGCTGTGATAGCACAAGCTTTAGATTCCAGTCCCAGGGGTGAGCCTCCATTCCTGTGAAAGATAAATCCCCCAGCCGTGTGGAGACGCTGAGACAGTCAGAAGAGTCCTTGAGGATCCGGGAGACGTCCTGAGAACATCAGTAATGAACCACTGGGCTTTTTCAAACACAGGCGGTGGATTAATCTCCAGAAGAAAAACAGATGCTTTCCACTGTGAGTCAAAAGAAAGGCTGAAAGATAAGAGGCACAAACTGGGGTTGGGTCAGTCATCGTGACAAACCTGCAGAGAGTTACCAGGCAGCTCAGAGCGGGGGGGGGGGGGGGCTCTCGATGCAGCTTTTGAAACACAAAAACTCTTCACATCAGTTGAATATATATATATATATATTTATATTTATGTTTCTGCAAATATATTCATCCTGGGGACTTTAGAGACAATCTCTTGTTTGAAGTCTCATTTTGTTTTGGTCTTAACATCACATCTAACGTCATCTTGCACCGATGGAATCTTTGTGAGTCTGCACAGTATCGATCAGGGGGAGGAGCCTCTGTAGTGAATTTCCCATTGATATAAGGGTTCAAATAATTGTGTGTCAGATGTTTTAACCTGTTTCTTATAACTAAAGAACAAAAAAATTGCCATGTGGTGATTGATGTGTGAACAAAAAGGACAGAAACAATCTTAGAGAAAAATGTATATGATGTTTTTCAGTTTTAATTTGGTCCACCTCCCATTCACTAATCTCCATGATAATATCAACTAAGTAAATAAACCATAAATTGTGACGGTATCTCTCATTATTATATTTTTCTCAGCAGGTGGCGACCAAAACTGAGTAATTACAGCTTCTTACATTCATTGTCTGTTCAGATGCGGATAATTCTGAATAAGTAATAACGTCAAATAATTGCCTATTCAAAATATGAACCATAACAACATTCCAGCGTCTGTCTGCTGTTTTGTTGCAGAGAAAAATAAATGATTCTATCTTTTGAACACAAGCAGGACGTCTCACAGATGCAGGTTGTCAGGAGGAGGGAGAGAATAGACAAAATAACACAGACCACACATTGTTCCTGAACACACCATGGACACCAGTAGATCTAATCGAATAACAGAGGGGCGGCCATGTTTCTTCTTTGTCTCTCTCTGTCCTGCCGACCTGATCTCGCTCTTCCTCTCTCTGCAGAGCATCTGTCTAACATCTGCACAGCTTCCTTGGTAATGAAGGAAAAGTCTTGCTTGCACAGAAGAGCTGAGGACATCAGAATCTCAGCGAGTGGAGCGATTGAGAACCAAATCCCTTCTACTCGTTCCAATCAGCCTCACTTGTGATGCATCAGAGTGGAGGCAGTTCACCCTTGGCTGTACTCTCTGCTCGGCATTTACTGAACATCACAGATAATGGCCTCACTTACAGGACAATAAGGACTGGAGCCAGGCGGTGGGCTTGGATTAAAGATGCATTAAGGAGGCTTTTTATTGCCATAATGTATCTGCAGAGGGTTGAAAGGGCGGTTGATCGATACTGCTGACACAGCGGCTCGAGCCGCCAGTTGGTTTTCTGAGGTTGTCTTGCTGTTGAATGCGGCTCCGCACATTTCAACCTGTTTAAGAATGAGCTAAAACTTATTACAGGAGTTTGTAGAGTTATACAAGGAACTCTTTATCCTATATGATGCTTTTTTCTTCTATTAACTGTCACCTGGTTGCACGTGGAGTGTGACTCACTGAACTCTGCATGAGGTGTTCCTGGGAATAGAATCTGTTCTTCCCCCCATTACACTTTAATCAGTTTGCTATATGGGAGGTACATTCATCGTGCAAGAAAAGAATAATGAATCATTTATGAATTTACATTGATGATACATTCAGTAAGGAGTCTTCTGACCAGGACAAAGTTTGGTCCCCTCTGGTTTCAACTGCGTTTCCTGATATAGTCTCAAATGTGGAAAACAAGCCGAACACATAATAACAACTATAACAACAATTATCTATCTATAATAATGTGTGTGGCTCAGGTATCTCGAGAATCATTTATGATTAAGGTTATGCCCCATTATGCCTAATGTCGCTAATTTGCCTCATACCTAAATTTATATCTATTGTATATCCTATATTGAAATTAACATCTCCACTTAATTTAGCATCTGTATGACAGGCCAAAAACACCAATAATATTTTTTTCATATAATTGGAAAAATTAATTCAGGCAGTAAGGGGTTAAAGCAAAGGTCATAAAATCGTGGGACTTGTAAGAAACATTAAAGAATATTAACTTTCAAGTAAAAGCTGGAAAAGCTGTCTGATAAAAGTCTTAAGATGGACTTATTGAAATGATTGAGTCGGTTGATTTTCGTTCCACAGCCTCAGAATTTGAATGCAAATCGCTCCTGTTAGTTTCCAGCCGGCTGTCTGGGACAGATTGGCCTCACACAAGTAATCAGTAAAATGTTTAAATCAGCTGCAGCTGAGTTCTGCACAACTTCTGTTCACTGAGGAGTTTTAAAAGAGTCGGACTTTGACGATCGCTTTTACTTTACGACCAGACTTTCTCCTTGTTGCTGTCGTGGCCCCTTCAGGTCATCGAGCAGTAGAACTGAGCTACGAGCTGGAACAAGGCACAGGGGACACGTGAGGGTTCTTTTGTTTTCCAGAGGGCCAGTCTCTTCAGTGTGGTTTGTGTGATTCCTGTCAGTGTGAACTTTAAACCTGCCAGTGAACTACACAATCCATAACTCCAGAGTCGGTGCAGGGAGAGCGTTTGAAAAGTCGCCTCCATCAGCCGAAGACTGAGCTCACGCTGAGGAGCCATCACTTTATGTTCGTCTGTGAACTGATGAGCACATTTCTGTTTTTTTCCTGTGGCACATTTTCCGAGATGTAGAACAGCTGTCAATATCTAAATGGCCCTCTGAGATTCTGGCTCTCACTTTAAAAGTCTTTCTGCAGCTTTCTTTTCTCCCTCTCCTGCCTTTACTTTACATTTCAGGCAGCAAATATAAAAGCTATTTGTTACCGCACAGCCTCGCTTAATGCCACTTTGAAATCAGAAGATCGCTGTCTGGAGAGTTAGACTGATCTCTTAAAAGCATGTCTCCCGTAATCCTAATCCAGAGTCACACTTTTTATAAATATCCACGAGTAAGACGCCGCCTCTAAAGGTCGGCTAATGCTTTATCTCACCCTCCCCTGATCGGCTTCATACGTGCGATCCTGTGGTTTATGTTCTCGCACTGACAAAACTTAAGAAGCGTGTCATGAACTTTAGACTTCAACTGACGGAGAACAGGCAGAGGGAAGGAATCATTTAAAAGACAGGGATTAAACTTTGAGTGGTAATCCCACATTTAACCTATCGCCATAAAGGTCACAAATTAGGGACATGGACATAAAGGTAGGTCATGTGAGCCCCGCCTGTTCCCTCGTGGCTCCGACTTAATGAAGGAAAGGTTATTGATGCTCTACGTGCTCAGAATCACAAAACCAGACAGAAAAGAAACACCGCAAATAAGATCAACTGAAAAAAACACAAGTCACACACACTAACACACAAGTAGAAAACAAATGTTTATAAAGTAGTATAGCACTCAGTATGCATACCCCTGCAAGAGGTGACAGGTCAGTAAACATTCATGTAAACAACAATCTTTCTGACCTGAAATCCATTCAGATGCTTTGAGATAACAAGCAAATCCAAAGTTAGACTAATTTCTCTCTCTCTCTCTCTCTCTCTCTCTCTCTCTCTCTCTCTCTCTCTCTCTCTCTCTCTCTCTCTCTCTCTCTGGGTTTATAGATTTATGCACAATTAAAGTTTTGGATATGTAAATTTAAAAAAAGGTTGAATATACTGTGACAGAGGAACACCTGGCAGGATGCTGTGAATAAATATAAAAGAAAACATCTTTTTTTGTGGTATTTATATATATATTTAAAAAAAAAAGAAGCTAAATCTCAACTGAATGAAATAAATAAATTCACCTCATTGCCTCTTTTCAACCGAGCCAGTGGGTGGTGAACATTAACTTTGCTGTTCACGGCCACGTCGGGGTGATTTTATCTGTTTTCATCTGTCGAGGAGTTGTGGTGTTATGGTCCTATCAAAGCAGAGAGGTGTGGGGGGGGGATGGGGGGGTTGGAGGGGGGGGGGGGCGCCCTTGGCAGCTGATGTGAGGAGCTTTCATAACACAGGGCAGAGCAGGACGAATGATTCCCTGCTATCTGAATCCATTACCCAGACACAAACAGGTAGGCAGCTGACAGAGCCGCTTTCCCCCCCCACTGCTGTTTCACTGATAAGATGAGGTTTGCTGCTGGTAGATAGGAATGTGGTGGTGGCGGCGGTGGCGGTGGAATTACCCGTGACCCCCCCATGCAGCTGGAATCACCAGCAGGGATGTGCATCACATCAAGGATCCACGATGGGAATCAGATATCAGGAGGAAGATTGTGTTTAAAGGACGTCACTGTTTTGCTCGAAGGTGTTTTTTTATTATTTCCATTCCAGTCGGGTTTGCCACTTTTGGCTTCGAGGAAAAAACTCTGGATTCTTATCTACATTCTTTTTGCAGCATCTGCAAAAATAAAGACGTGAAATGAAATACTGTCTGTCCATTCAGATACAGGGGAGATCTCTGCCCCCCCCCCTCAAAACAAAGGACTTCAATGAAACCATTTCAGAAGCGATGTGTCTTTGCACAATCGACGTCCCAAACTTCGGACAATCAATCACTGTCAAGGTGGATGTAAAGAGTATATTTCATTTTTAGTTTGGTATTATGCCAGTTGGGTTATTTGCACAGACACTTTGAAAAAAAGCTGATTCAGAGGGATTGTTAGAAACAAGAAGAACGTTAATGAACAACAGCGACTTGTGTGTCTCCAGATTCCCTGCTTGGCAGAAACATTGTGCTAATTAGCTGAAGAAACCTGGATATCAGATTCTAATTAACAGACACGTGTACAAACATGAACACAAATACCTTGCTCCCGACTACATACACACACACACACACACACACAAAGACACACACACACAGAGCAGATCCTATTATCTGCACTTGCGAGGATCATCTCTCTCGGTATCTTATCTGAATCTAAATCCTTTAAAAACACGACGATAAATATAACAGAGTCGGTAACTATGAGTTAAGATCAATTAATAAAATGACACATGATCCATATCTCTGTGTCCATCAGCTCGTTAGTAGAGGGATCATTGATCGATGTCACTTACACTGACGAGTCTCAGCCGCATGTTTAGACTCATCTGATCAATATTGAACGTCTCACACGTCAAAAACACAACAAATTCAAGTGTGAAGCTGATGAGACGAATGATTCTTGAGATATGAATTCTATAAACAGACTGACAGAGAATTCTGGAATTAGATAGTTAGGATTAAGGCAAAATAAAAGTAAAATAAAGCTATTAGCATTAAACAGTTGTAAGGAGAAGCTTCATTTTGATCAATTCTAAATGGATTTTTGTTTGGAATTGATATCAGAGATAATGTGATAATCAGTGAAGTACAAGTGTCTCACAATCCAGAAATACAAAATGTATTTATATGTGTGTCTTCAGATTTAACTCCAATACGTTTCAAAGTCAAATCCAATTCAAGTTCTTATTATTTGTGTCTTAGATCATAATCAACTGTGAGTTTTAAGTCTCAACTCATCTTTCTTTGTCAACTTGTTTTGTTTTAATGTTTGTTTGTCGTCACAACCTTTTTTTGTTTTAAGCACTTCTGTTCTTGAGCGGTGCTTCAAACATAATTTATATTATTAATATTCTTATCATTATTATTATTAATGTTACTTATAAAATAGTGTAAAATAAACTGTTAATCAAAGCCAAAGGGCTGCCTTATAAATAAATGAATACATGAATTATAAAGAAATATGAATTTGATAATCTAACCTGGAAATAAAAGTTCTATTACATTTGAGTTATAAATACCTACTTAGGATTAGTCTGTTTAAAATATACATATCGCCTGCCACGGCTGTAAGTAAACAAACTTAAGTTTCAAGGTGTTTTCCTGTAGTCAAGTATATCCTCTGCCCATCTATCCATTATTTGTGTGTGTGTGTGTGTGTGTGTGAGTGTGTGTGTGTGTGTGTGTGTGAAGCCCGCAGCCTGCCATAAGTCAGTCAGGGGCCTCAGATCTGAACTAACAGGTTCTTGAGCCCGCTGCCTCTGGGCTTCGTGCTTTTGAATCTCAGTGGAAACCTCGTCTGAGTTTGAAAACCTGCTTTTCCTCCATCGCAGCTGTGAACTTAATGTTGTTAGAGCAGTTTGCAGATGCAGTTTAACTCACGTGAGAGCAACACATGTGGTTCTGAGGGGTATTAGTTCTCTCCCCCCCCCCCCAGGTGACTACAGGAGAAGGGGGGAGGCATTAAACTCACACATGCTCCCGTGTTGTGCACTTGTTTCTGTTTAAGGAAACAAACACAGAAGTGAAAGTTTTTACTTTACTTTATTTACTTTAACAGTAGAATCGACTGATTAATTTGAAATATGCAAGAGAAGAAACTAATGAATCATTTTCCAGTTGTTGATAAGTGCATCAGTGTTTAGTGTAGAGAGCGTTAAGATACAAACCACCTTGATCGCCCCCTGGTGGCTGAGTGCAGGACATGCCACAAACCCTGCCTCCTCCATGTTAGCGGATGGGACGTGAACCAAGCTAAAAATCAAAAGTTCTGCTAACCAATAATAAATAAACGGTTTTAATCTTGTTTGGAAACTTATGTGAGTAGCTCATACTTTAAATATTAAAAAAATATAAATTAGAGAAAAATATCACCAATGAGCTGAAGGGCATAACTTTGGGTTGAATATTGTGAGTTGAGTTCAAATTAAAGTACTTTGGATAATTTCTAAGGGATGATTTCTTACCACTGAATAAATGCTTGAAATACTTATACAGAAAATATAACTATTAAACCGTCATTCTTTACAGATAATACCAACTGTTTTGTTTTCCCTGTGTTGGTGCGGGAAATTAAATCAAATCATGAAAACCAAACACTAAATCGTGTTTAATAACTGTTGTGTGATGAATATTTTAAAAGTCACCATCAAGGACACGATCCCACAAAGACACAAACATCTGGTGCTGTGTTGTGTTTCAATGGAGGGACATCTGCAGAGGACACCGAGGTTTTCAACAGAATGTTCAACTTCTTGTCAAATAAGAAAAATAAAATAAGAAGACTCCTTTAATTAACTGATGCAAATCTCTTTCTCTGGCTCTTTTTTCGTCTGAAGCCGTTTTTCAAATCCTCCTCTGACTCCGCGGAGAAGGCCATTACAGATAATGTGTTCCCACCAGACTCTTATCATGGGCTTACTGGTAAAACCAACATGAAAGTGCTTTAATTGGCTGTCAGTCTAATGGTCACTAACTGACGGCTTCCAGCCGAGTTCAAGGGGAAGAAAAGAGGTTTGAACGTTTTGGAAATTCAACTTTTCTATAAAAGACTTGACAGGTTTAAACTTTTCTCCACTTCAGACCTCTAGAAATGTTCATATGATGAGATGCAAGGTTGAAAAATCCCCTCCCTCTCCGCACACCTCTGCACTTAGGCCTGACGCTGTAACAAAGAATTACAAATAGCTGCGATTAAAGCTGGGACTCTGTGAAAAAGGCTGGGAACCTTTAATGCATGTTATTAAACACATAAATCCACGTTTCCCTGCTGTTTTTCCATGTGTTCAGTTCTTTGCTCGGGTGCATATGCAAACGTTTGACACCTCACTGCGCCCACACAGCTCCTCTTATCTCACATTCACCTTCATGCTATGGGGGGGGGGGGGGGGGGAGACAGCAAAAGCACTGATAAAACACTGACACGCTGTTTTTCCAGATCCATCCCAGACCCAATGTGGAGGATAAGAGTTGATTTAACTAAACCAGAATGTTCTGCCGGCCTCAGTGGACTCGGCTGGTCCCTCCTGAGAAGCTGTCAGACCATTAAACCCACGCAGGAGGTGCACACACACACACACACACACACACACACACACACACACTCCCTCCGTTTCCTCACATTCTCTCCCCAAAGACCTCCGGAAACCCGCCTGCACCATTATCAGCAGTGGCAGCTGCTCCGGAGCCGGTGCCCGGTCTGTGGAGGAAGGTGTAAATCTCAAATACAAGTCAAACGTCTCACAGAGTTTAGACTTCAGAAGATGCACAGGAAGTAGAGAAGGTCTCCAGAAGTTCACTTTGATGAGTTTGTCCTTTAAAGCTGATTTTGTGGGTTCTTTTTTAAATGTAGTCGCGGAGGCTGCTTCCTTCAGCTGCTCAGGTGTGATAACTTCTTAAAGGATGATTCAAGTTTAGATTTTACAAATTAATTTCTACGTGTTGAATCAAAGAGAACGGAGAAGAAATCCGACAGCACGAGAAACTAATAATAAGAAAGTAAACATCGTGATTTTTTCCACATGTCAGGAAGCACGGTGACACAAGAACAAACCGGTTGACCAATCACAAAAGAGCTGGTTCAGCCGGCCAATCAGAACAGACTGGACATCAGCAGGTGGAGGAGCTAAACACCAAGAGTTTCGGACTTGAAGCTGAAACAAGGACAGAATCAGGATAGTAATTTGTTTTATGTGAACCCTTTAAAGTAATAAAACAAGATAAGAAATTATAAATCTGAATATGATGTATTGAAAGTAAGGTCTACTTGATTTTTCTAATATTTGGAAAATCAAAATTTTCAAATCTCAAGACAAGTTTAGGCTTTGAAGTCAAGTCAAAATCAGTCAACTTTATTGGACTGAAAAAAGGTTTCTCTCTGATTTCTGGTGTAAACATATAAGTACACAAAATATATAAGTACGCAATACATTAGCTACACAACGCCATATTGAGTTGATAAAGAGCTTAACTGAGTAAATGACCTTTGTCCTTTAGTCCTTATCTCGATTCTACTCCTCGGATTAGCTATATTATATATATTTCTATATACGTACTGTTAATAAATCCAAGTTTTTCTCTTGCAGCCAAGGTAACGGAGTACTACCATGTTACTATCATGTCCCCGCCACCTCACCTGTACCTCAATGAGGATCCTCTCCCAGTCGTCAGTGATACTGAAGTGTATCACTGACGCTGAGGAGGAGCAATCAGCACAGACTCGATGGAATGAGGACACCACGCTACTTTCTCAGGAGTGGATCTGATAGAGCCGAACACAACCGAGGATTTCTCTCTCTTTGCTTCACAGCAGCTCCATCGAGCAGCGGGACACAGACTAAGAATAATTGCCTCAAATGATAATTGCTGTAAAACCTTCACAAAACAAGTAGCGTCCCCCCCCCCCCACCCCCCACTGCCTCCATTCCTTCTTTCTTTCTTGCTCAATTTCTTTTTTTCTACATTTGCAATTAATCATAGCGTCAGATTCTGTGGTTTTCACCCAATTAAATGTTGTAAAACACTTTGCCCTGTGGCACAGAACAACACAGCAGACACACACACACACACACAAAAAAAACCCACTAAACACGCTTCTCCTATCAAGGAGGGATGAAGGGGGGGGGGGGGGGCAATAATTATGTAAACAGCAAATTAAATGCTTCAGACTTGTAGGAGAAACGTAGGATGAATCCAACACCTCCCTCTCTCATTTCCTTTCCTCTCCCCTGCAGCACCACCCCCCCCCCCTTCCCTTCATATCTCTCAGAATGCATTAGCCTGGGTTCCACTGCCGGCTGTGAGCTGGCTGCAACACGTCTCCTCTGCGATTAGCCCCGATAGGCAGGATGAGAGAACGCACGAGTCAACGCCTTTGTCCACTGTGCTGCTGTTTAGACCCGCTACTCAAATCCCCCCCCCCCCCCCCCTTTGTCTGTACAAACCAGTGCGGGGGGAATGAAACGGACCATTAACGAGATTAGCTCACTCATCCCGCCGCCGACAAAGGCTCCTGCAGAAAGGCTGCTGACAATTAGGCTGGCAGCGGGAGAAAAGTTGATCTACAATCTCACGTGGCGCTCGGATTGAACTGTTGTGGTTCCATTTATTGTGCTGTAAGGGAGATGACATACTGGTAGCCCCCCCCCCCCCCCCCCCCCCTTCCCCTTCTACCCCAGAGAGAATTGCAGTACAAAAGGAGGGGAAAGTGAGATGAAGAGGAGGAAGACGGAGTAAGTAAAAGGCAGAGCGAGTCGTAACCCCTCATTTCTTCTCACTTCCAGTCAGCAGAGACAATCAATAGCAGTAAAATGGGCTCTTGAAATGGAGGCCTTTCTTTATGTGGCCCAGCAATCATCCCAGCCACGGCGGGCGGAGGGGTGGAGGGGCGGAGGGGTGGAGGGGCGGAGGGGTGGAGGGGCTTCGAGCTCCTGGGTGCACGTCGGCTATGGAGTTAAATTGAAAGTGCACTATGTGATTACCGAGTGCACTAACCAGCTAACCAGTTTGAAACCTCGTACTGGAAAAGCTCTCAAGCAGAGATGACTGCATTTGTTCTAACTCGATGTCTTAGACTGTGAAGCTCTGCAGTAGCAGCACTTCTCCATGTCCATATCACTGGAGCCACATTACACCCCCGTCACAGTGGCCTATTGGCGGAAATCGAATAGGTTCACCCCCGGTGGTGATTCTCTGGTGTCAAGCAAATCCTCTCATTACTGAATCCATAGCATGACCTTAGCATGAGTAATTTGCTTCTAATATATACTGTGTGCCCAACAGTACATTTTAAAGTCACAATCTTTGGTTTCGCTCTATTGTTTCATGTATTTTAAATGTAATTTAAGTCAAAGATATATTTTCTTTCGACTACATGTTGTGTTACCTGTGACTGTTTAGTGTGTCGGTTGTGTGCGTCCTCAGAAAGTGACACTATACAACACCAGCCATTGTGAAAATACCATTGATTTCAGGGCCTCACATAACATCTGTGATGTCGCGGCAATCTCTTTGTCTTCCACGGTGTCAGAAGAAAACACAACAACTCCTCCAGTGTCGCCTTGTTTGTTATTTAAAGAATACAAATCCAGACGTTGAGTATGAGCTGAGATCTGCAGTGTGCCCTCTAGTGGACTACGCAGGTAATGTAGTAGTAGTCAGCAAATATGTGAACAAGCTCCCTCTCGTGTTAAAATACGTGTTGGGTCAGGTCAGCGTCTAAATACTTGGATCCCATTGGCTCCTGTTCCTTTAAGTTCCTTCACTGACTTTGCAGCTAAATACCAAAAGTTGATTCTCATTCTACGAGGGTTGTTTAAAGCATTCGGGGACATGTAGGTTTTCACCAAATGAAGAAGAGAAGGTCCTCAGGCAAGCTGAGTAGGGAGGGATGAATCCATTCTTCATCACAGAGCAACATAGAAACATCTAAATGAGAGATTTAGAGTTTTAAAGTCATTGACTATGCAAAACCACAAAAAAAGGTCAAGTTCTGCCAATAAGATGCTCTCTCTCTCTTTGGAAACCAGGTCAAGAGCGTCAGTGGAATTTGAAAAACTTTATTGTCTTCCACAGGAAACCAGCCGCTGTCACTGGTTTGGCTCAGAAACCAGATTGTGCCGTGGACTCACACTTATTAACATTAGCAGGGAGCGAGTGAGGAGCCGCACTCACACTCACACTAATTCCCTTATTCCCGAGGGGGCTGCGGTGATGTATGAGGGGAATGAGAGGGGAGGAGCAGGTCGATTGGCCAACGCTGTCGCCATCACACAGTAATGAGATCTCAAGGGGGGGGGGGGGGGGGGGGGGGGGTCCCTCCGACTACCTGCTCTCGCATAATACTAATTGGCCATAGGTAGCTGGGATGTAGGAAGTTTTAATGACATTATTAAAAAAGTAAGAGTCGGTGAGTAGGAGTGACACTGTCACGAGGCCGTGTGTGTATCAGCTGATCAGACTTCACATTTACATGAAACACACAACAAGGACAAACTCAGGTCGACACGTCGGCCCAAGTATTGTTTGTTCTTTCAGGCTGAGGCTGATTTTCATGGTTTGGGGCAGAGATCTGATTTTCACTTATTATCACAGCATAAAGTTATGATTTAGATAATAGTTTGTTTAAATCAATGAGGATAGAAGGATGGATATAAGCCGTCCCCATGTGAGACCACACTTCAATTCACTAGATAACCTGGATCTGCACTTGTTGGGGTCATGACCCACCTTTCACAACATTTAATGGAGATCTGAGGGTGTTTTTGTGTAATCCTGCTAAATTTCAAACAAGCAATGATAAAATATGAAGTATGTAAATATAAAGGCCCATTCTAGGGTGAGGAAAGCAACTATTTCTTCAATTTAGATGAAACAAACTAGTAGAAAACATCACTAGGACTTGTTATATTCTGCCAATAAATCTCTTTCCCCTCCATGTTGCACACTCAACTTTTAATTGTGGATTTTAAACTATATTTGAGGCCAATGTGTAGGTGTTTGAGGGAGTGATCAGCTTTATTTGCTGCAGCTTCATGGATGAGGTGCAGTTTGGGATTTCTTAAGTAGCAAAAGGCTGATTTGTCCAGTGGCAATGGTATCATGAGTTCAAGTCCTCAGTTGGTCGGTCACTCTCCATCCATTTCTGTCCCGACCTCCATTTTATTTGAGTTTGAGGGAAACCTTGTTGCATCCAGACACGGATCAGACCGACCCGCTGCAGTCAGTGAGGGACTGTTGACATCGTGCATGATAAAGAAAGAGGAAGCAGCACTTCAGTCGAGTTGTGTTCTGTCTGCATGTCTGAGCCCTGGAGAAAACACAAAGCCCCACATTGTGCAGAGTGCAGACGCCACTTTGCAAATTGCATCGATCTCTCTCTCTCTCTCTCTCTCTCTCTCTCTCTCTCTCTCTTTAGATCTGAGTCCCACCTGCCGTCCATCCTGACGTCTGCACAGAACTTCTTATTTTTCCTTCCTCCGTCATTTTCTGCCTCTCTCCTCTATCTACCATCTACTGTCACGCATTAACCCTCCACCACCCACACGTGCACCTGCATTAGAACATGACACGCTTTCCCCCTCGCTAATAATTGGTATGTCCGACATGCTTTCCCCCGTCCTGTCCGTCTAATTACAACATTACTAGTCGGCACGCTCACGAGCAGCTGTGCAGATCCAGAACACGAGTTAACGAGTGAGAGAACCCGGTGGAACGCGGCCGCCGGGTCAGAATCCTCCGTGTTTCACTTCGACCTCCGTTAAAGAAATTGAAAGATGATCAGACGTGTCTCAGAAGAGGCTCAAAGTTCAGCCATCAGTTGATTTCAGGGGGTGACCTGTTGCACGCTGACATCTTGTCCTCACTGTGCCTAATATCCCATGATGCAACATATTTTGCCTCAATCTAATAAAGACGGTGCTGAAGTAGTTATGAAAATCAAGGCCTGATTAAGCTTAATGGTTCTCTTATCATCCGCTGGCCGGGAGCCAGGCATAAGCACAGAGTGATGAGAATAACATGAAGGAGATTCTCACGGGATCTTTTTTATTTACAGAACAAGAACAAGATGATTTAGGTGAAGCTGTGCGAGAAAAAATAGACTTTCTGATCTGAGTCAGTTTGATTGATTCCTGCGCTTCTTGTTGATTTATCATCTTCTGGAGAGAAGACGTAAAGACGAATAAAAGTCTGAAGAATGATCGACAGTGGAGCACAGAGCTCGGCCAACAGACACCATAGTTAAACCCATTAGAGTTTTATTTGGATCTGCATCATAGACGTCTGTCCCCTCAATGGGTCTGATTAGTTTCATCAAGATCCAGAAATTGGCTAAAGGTGAATATTTAAAACTCTAAATCTAGATCAACATTTAATGGATTCTCTCTTGGCCAAAGTTTCCTCCAAAATCTGTTCAGTAGTTTTTGTCAACTAACACATCCTCTTAGGCAGAGGTAAAAGAATCATTTCTATATCAGTATCAAAATTCAGCTTAATAATACTGCCGTCAGTAGACAAAGTGTGAGTCCCCATTTTTGACACTTCTCAATATAACTTGTTTTTTTGCTCCATTACTGCATCGTACAGTTCTGTGCAGGAACTTAAGTTATAGTTCATAAAGTTGTTACTGACCACACAGACAGTCAAACCTTATGGTTTCAGCTGGAATTGTTAGAGTACCAACAGATTGACAGATATATCATAAGCTCCTCGGTGGAGGTTGTAGATAAAACTTGACGATTGACTTTCAAATACTCAATATGCTTCAAAAACACATGTTCTTCCCCATATATGACATCCACGGCCTTTAGCTAAATGGCACCATGAACATTATTATTCTTTCTTTAAGCAAGTTATTTAACAATTCAATACAACATCCGTCCGTATTTCCCCCTGATCCAAATATATATATATATATATATATATATATATATATATATATATATATATAAAACATATATAATATTATGAATCAATCTCTGCTGACAAAGCACCTCCTGTAGAGCAGAGGCCGTCTTCTCACAGACCTGACGTGGAGGGCACTCTCTCGCTCTCTCTCTCTCTCTCTCTCTCTCTCTCTCTCTCTCTCTCTCTCTCTCTGCACCCCCCCCCCCCCCTCCACACGGGCCTGAACTGACTGTCCTGTCTCATCTGCCCTGAACCTGCAGCCACCGTCCCACTGCGGGAGCCTTCAGAGCAAATGTACAGTTAAAAATAGGTTCACGCAGCTCATGGTCGAGTGGACACGTGCACGGTGAGAGCCTATAACCCGAGGTCACCGTGTACATGAACACACACACACACACACACACACACCTCAGAGCGTCCGGGGGGCACAGGCTACACAAATATCCACTCACATTACAGGTGTGTAACTGAGAGACCAACAAGCCCCTGCATGCTCACAATTTACTTCCCATGTAAACTGGGAAAGAAAAAACCATAAATATTGTTTAGTGTTTTTTCATTCTCATTTCGTTGTGCGGTTCGATAGAAGAGTTGTTAAGCACGGTGAGAACAGTGCAGCTCCACGAACAGGAAATCATTGTGCTATCGTAAAAACCCAGTAACTCACTCCCATGAAAACCATTGACTGCTGTTGGGCTCACAGAGTTTATTAAAAATGCCATTTCTGAATTGGCAGAGCGATAAAAATGGTCGGTTCTGGCCCAAAGCCAACACATTTGTATTGATTGTTGATGGGCTAATGAAAACAGGCAGTAAGTGTCGGTGCTGAACGTTTCCAGCAGAATATTAAAAACTTTCAAATACCAGACGTGGTTCAGACAAACAGGGCAAAGTCAAAACTGTGAAATCCAGGAGTAAGAGTCGTACAAATATTGAATTATTGAAGCTGACGTTGCAACTGCAGCAAACTGCTTTTAAACACGATTTCCATCCAAAACGACATTTACATAAAGTAAATTAAAGTCCGACACAGTCTATGTTTTAAACTCTTGAGTCAATCAGAAAGTCGTCAAATAAAAGAAAAGCCATCAGGATAACTACAGACCTTGTTTCAGGGCCCTTCATGTTATTCAGTTTTGTCTGGAAGCGGCAGAATGGATTGATTTAATTCAATCTCTGTAATTTGCAGACCTCGGAGGAAGTGTTACTCTGAATTGTGTTAGATAAATTTGAATATATATTTGTAAACTTCTTCACACACAAAGTGAAACTAAGAAAATCAAGTTAACTTCCGTCCAATAGACACAAGCCAAAAAAACAATCTTCTACACGTTTTATTGTATATTTTAATAACCTATAGCATATATAAGTCCACAAAGGCACCAAAACAAGCAAATTTGTTGTTTGTTGTAATTTGTTGTTTGTAAAGTGCACCAACCACACCAAGGCAATTTCCTGTATGTGCAAATATACATGGCAATAAAAAGAATTCTGATTCTGATTCTGATTCTGAACTTGTCTAAAGCAAAGAAATTGGCTGACGTAGAGAAACCTATGTATAACTGTAGATGCTATTAAACAAAGTTACACCACCGCCTGTAATACAGCAAATTGCTAAATACAGCTTTAAAAGTACAGTAAAAACTATTTAACATCCTGACTGTGTCTCCTGAGGTCTGTGGTTTTCTGCCCGGTGGTTTTCCAGCCACAGGTCGTCTCTCTCTCCCGGCAAAACTACACTCTGACATTTGTCTCTCGGTGGAATTCTATTTGAAGTGGGGTCAGACATCAGCCTGTTCTGCTGCTGTCATGTTTTTCTTTCTGCCTTCGCTGCGAGTAAAGCTGTAAGTGCACAAAGCCGAGACCAGTGCAGCAGCAACACAAACATATTTCTCCGTGGAGGTGCCCAGTGAGCGAGAGGCGCTGGAACTGGTGCAGAATTAATGTTCATTATCTGTGAGGCAGCTGCTGCCTGGTTCAGGGGATGTGAAGGCGGAGTGAACCGTGGTGATACGGAGCAACAGAGATCCAGCCCCGGTCGGGATGTGTGTGTGTGTGGGGGGGGGGGCTGGGTCCCTGTCAACCCTCCAGGGCCGTAACCCGGGCTTACAGGGGCTTACCTCTGCAGATGGTGCCGTTGCCCACGTAGCCCGGCTTGCAGGTGCACAGGTGTCCTCGGATGGTGTTGGTGCAGATGGCGTTCACGTCGCAGGAACTCTGGCTGCTGGCGCACTCGTCATGTTCTGAGGGGGAGACACGGGGGGGGGGGGGGGGGGGTGTGTACAGTCAGAAGAGCTGTGTGCATGAGATGGCCCCTCTGCTGCTGATGAGAAGATAGCTAACAAGTGACTCCAGTTCAGTTTGGAACATTTCCTTCTGGACAGTAAAGTTCATCGAATCATATTTCATTTGATCTTATCTTAGTTTTTAAAACAACCATCACTTGGCAGAGTTGTTATGAGGTGTTTTATGAGACAGTTTGAATCATGGCCGGTGAACTGAATCAGTTACCTTCATGATGAGGGATTAAATACCAGTGAGACAAGACATCATTGAATTAAATCACATATATAACATTTTTCAAAAAGGTTGATCTTGCTCTAAATATCTCAATATTTTCTACTATTCTAATACTATTATAACTATTTCAATAACTGACTGTTTATATATCTGTCCATTCAAGCTGCTTCTGAAAAGCTTGGGCCTGAACTGTGATGGGAATAGTTTATTTTAACATATATATATTTGGGGGCTTTTCTTCATTATTGAAAGCACAATAAATAACTGAGAAATGGGGAGAGAGGAAAAATGAAGACCTGCAGGAAAGTGTTGGACCTGAACCAGCATCAGCTACAGGACCCCCCCCCCCCCCCAGCTCATAGGCGCCAACAGAAGAACTTTGATATCGTGAAGACAGCATGAGAAAAGTGAGCATCTGGAGTTGAGGATGTTTTGCCTCTTTTCTCAGAGTGATACGTGAACTTCTACACAAAACCAGACGAGGGAAAGATCTGCTGATAGTTATACTTTAGTTTCATTGTCCAGGGGTGAAGCAGAGTCGTTTTTCCTTTGTGCTCTTTGTGTAGCGGTAACACACACTGGTGGCGTGGACACACACATGGAACTGCAGCTCGGTCGGATCCTGGCGTCTTTGCTATTTCGGCATTTCTCCCTGCAGTAGTTACACAGTCCTTCATGGACTATATAAAGTCTACGACCATTAAACTGACTAATTATAGGAAAGCTGGCAAGGTGAATAGTGGGTGAGTGGTGGTGGGGTGGGTGGGGGGGGGGGGGGGGGGGGGGGTTCATTCATGAAGTGCTGACTCACTTAACATGAGGGGAACCCACCAGCTCGATGCTCCGGGTCAGAGTTTTGTATTCTGGTATCATGAACTTGACTTTTATGGTTTTTCCTCTCAGTCGGCGGCTGGAGGGAAGATGATGATGTTTATCGCTGCAGCAGACAAAGAAGTGTGACTTCACCTCGAGTGAAAGTGTGTAACCGTTAATGTGCAGCTTTCACTTCACTTTCCAGATGTTCGCCACGGGTGTGAAACTACTTTTTTAAGAGTTTGATGTGTGTGGTGCAGACTGCTACACGGGAAAAACGTCTGGATATCAAAGACTCACCTGCAGAATGAAAAGTTCTGCATTTACCAAAGAGTCAAAAGAGCAACTCAGAGTTAGTGAAGAAAGTAAATAGTTTATATAAACTTCTATGAGCAGGTCTGCGGGAAAATCAATGTTTCCACAGATCGATGTCTGAATCGTTACCTTAAGAAAGAAAGTGCTGGTTTGTTTTACTGGTTTGTCTCATTCGGACTTCCCAGTCTAAGAATTATTATCAACTAAGGTGATAAACAAATGTTGAAGTATAAGAAGGAAACACAGGGTGTCAATGAGCAGGAACAGCTGCAACACAACACTTCACCACTAGGTGTCACTAAACTCCTCACGCTGAACCTTTAATTTGGTGATTTCAACCTTTAATTCTTCTGTTAACGAGATTTTAATTCATTTCATATCTGCATCGTTTTGTTGGCCTAGCTCTAACACTTGATTGAATGTAAAGGGACAAGTTGTATTTGTGGTTTTCTGGCACATGTCAAAATATAAGTCTCCACCACTGATAAACGTCCTTTGTGAGAGTTTATCAATAATCTACGAGTGACTGATTTCTTCGGGCTAGGGTTAGGGTTAGGGTTACGTTCACGTGACATCACCCACTACACGTTCCACTAATGGGCCTCACAGCTAAAGGTCCTAATGAGGCTGATCTGCAGTCGACCCGAGGTGCAGTGGTAATGAGCCATTAGTGAAAATTAGATTCATACGTGTTTTTTAAATAAAGCGTCATCACAACAATTATCTGATCGTGGATCTCTGCCGCTCGCGAACATGAGAGGAACAGATTTTTGGCAGCATGTTTTTCGATAGGACTCGATTGGACTTAACGACGCAGACCAATTAGAATCAAACAGGATTTAAGTTGATTGCAAACAACACAACCTTCGATTGTGCAGCTGCATCGCTGGAGTATCTTTAGAATCGAACCGTGAACTGTTTCTTTAAGTCCAGGACGTGGCCCCGAGGCTGCCTCCGCTCCGAAGGTGCACACTCACTGCAACACACTGCTCATTAATATGCAGAAGCGTTGGTGGGAGTCATGACTAATGCATTCCCCCTTAATTAATGAGCGGTGCTCACGGAGCCCCCGAAGCAAGAGGGAGAAATTATTTAGCTTTTTCTCTTGCTCTGGATTTCCTCCCTGTGTTGAACTATAAAGTGGAGGTGAACGTCAACAGAGCTGCTGGGACACTGGAGAGTTTATGAGAAGAGATGGAACAGGTACACACCACTGTATTAACTGTACAGTACAAGAGACAGGTTTACATCATTAACTATTCAGTGTGCTAATGGCCGCGAGCTGAACGAGGAGAGAGACACACAATTAAAACGCTGACGGCCTCGCCTGCTTATTAATTCTGTTTAATGTCAGAGAAACATAAACACAGAGATTTAGAGGCCGAATCGATGGATAGTGAATAAGTGGAAAAGAAGCAAAAGCTCAATAAGCGATAAATCTCCTCTAACAACACCCCGGTGCTGTGCTGGTGCAGTGTGTGGTGTTCAGGTGCAGCAGTGTATATGATGTTCTCTTTGCTACACAGCTGCTGTAAAGCCTCAGATCCACTGCAGCTCGGCACAGGTAACAATCACCGGTTCAATGCACCGCACAGAGCTCCCCCCCCCCCCCCCCCCCGACCCGCAGCCGGCAGCTCCAGTCCATCAAAGACGCCTTTGGTCCCTGCACTTCAGAACGAGCACAATGCTGGTGTCAGAGCACCTGACAGCTCCTCACTCATTCAATAAAAGCCCCGTCCAGAGGAGAGGGGAGGTGCAGGACCGGGCTGGCCTTTTATGATCAATATGAAAACTGAAATCAATGAGCAGAGAACAGTCATGTTGTGTGGTGAGGCTGGGGTCGGCCCTGGAAGAAGGTTCCGGCTGGGGGGGGGGTCTTCAATGGATGGATGGATGGACATTTCTCTACCCTGTGTGTCCATCTCTCTTCAGCAAATACAGATGTTTTTTTATTATTAATGTGCAGATGTTTTAAATTATTTGTATGACTGTCACACTTGATCTTGTTTCTTTGCTCTTCATTACTGCACAAATAAAGAAAGAGGAAAAAAAACATATCAGTGCAAAGCTTCTTCAACCAACTCAGCCGTGATGTCATACATTTTTGTTGTGTTTTTTTTTTAGACACAATCTGACGACGTTAATCTTCCTACATGTTTTATTTTTGTGAGATCTCAAGTCTCTGGAATCTCCTCCGTCCAGGTCTAATGATCTAGTTTGTACTTTGGGACGATTTGAACATTAAGAATCAGTTAAATCTGCCATGGTTTCTAAAACAACATGATTCGGCTAAGAGTTAGAATCCTCTCGTGTTGCCACCAGGTGTTATGCAGCTGTAATATTATATTTAGCCCCTTGTAGACAAATGTCGCCAATTTGCCTCAAACCCCATTCCGCTCTTAATGCCGCCGAGGTGACGACTGTGCCTGATGGTGCAAATACTACACATACCAAGGAAGGTATTGGAAGCACTCTGCCGCCATCTAGTGGTCGGAGTGGAAAGTACATACTAGCCCCTTTAGACTGTGTAGCAAAGTTATTTTGAGGTATTAAGCTGTATTTGAAATACTGTTATGATGGAACAGCAATGATTGTACAGAAAACATATGTTGTTATTCAATTTCAATCAAAAGCAGCATCATTATAATAATCTACATACCAAAATGTGTTAAATTAAGGTTATGCCCCATTATGCCTAATGTCGCTAATTTGCCTCATACCTAAATTTATATCTATTGTATATGCTATATTGAAATCAACAATCTCCACTTAATTTAGCATCTGTACGACAGGCCAAAAACACCAATCATATCTTTTTTATATAATTGGAAATTAATTCAGGCAGTAAGGGGTTAAAGGCTTCTGTATTTCTATTGAAACTTTATTGTCACATAAACCCAGCAGCTAATGGACTCGATTCCAACGCACTGCCACACTGGCTTCAGAAATCCATGGCAGCAGCTGTCGCTTGGTGGGTGGACTGAAAAATAACAGGTCTCCCAGAATAATGAATGGGCTGTTTCAACCATTAGAGATTGATAAGATCTACCAGTTAGAATATCCGAGGGGGGAATTCTCTCCCTGCGTAATACAGTAACCAGACCCAGTGATGAACGGTGGTGTCACTGGGAAGTTATTACACCGACGGTCGTGAGCGCGGTGATGTTCCTGGAGAGAACAGCTGACACCGGGTCGGAGCTCACTTCACCAGGTTCTGGTCTAATTAGTGAATTATGAAAAAGAGCGACTCAGCGTCGGGTCTGAACACGAGTGAGACGGAGACACGAAGCCTCAGGTCACACATCGACTCCTCCGCTCGGGTCCAAACATGAACCGTTTGCCTTATCGGCCTCGAGCTGATGATTTGTGTCGCTTCACGCTGAGATTTTGTAACACGGCGCCTGTAAAATGAGCTTCTTAATTTAAACACATAATTAATATGACAGGAGGAAGCGCGGGTGCAAAAAAAAAGTACATTTACTGAATTTTTGAGTATTTTAAGGTTTGTTTATTTGTTGGTTTTTCGGCAGGATTATGTAAAAACTACTGAACAGATTTCCACAAAACTTGGAATATTGAAATATTTCCCAGGGAATAATACAAAATAAAATCTATTTGGTGCAGACCAACAGTAAAAACCTGGATCCACTGAATTTGGAGGTGGTTTCATAACGGGACTGCCTCAGCTGAGATGTGTGCACTTCCCTGAAGGTCAGTGTGATTTGATATGTTCCACCTCAACTCCACATCTCAATAATTCATATGACAGCATCTGTGGTTCCTTTACAGATGAAGATGTTTCACCACAGACTAAATATATAAATATTATATATTAATATCAACATGTAAAATCTCTGAAGAGTCAACAGGAATTACAAAGATATTTCCCAGGGAATAATTCATTGATCCCCATGAAAAAAATAATAATCTATTTGCTCTAGACCAAAAAATAAAAACCTGGATCTTTGAATTTAGAAGTGAGATGATTGCACTTCCCTGAAGGTCAGACTGATTTGATTTTGTTTATTTCAACTCTACATCTCAATAATTCATATGACAGCATCTGTGGTTCCTTTACAGATGAAGATGTTCCACCACAGAATAACTACATAAATATTGTATATTATAATCAACATGTAAAATCTCTGAAGAGTCAACAAGAGTTACAAACATATTTTCCATTACCTGACTACTTTAACTGTATTTATAGATAAAACTAGTGTGACCTCAAAAAGCTTAATTATTATAATTGTAATAATGAAATAATATCAAAATATTATAAGACCTTTCTCACTGCAGAATAAATTAGTATTGACACAAAGTACATTTTGCTGATTAAATGAATGCAATTTAAAGTAGGATTGTGAATTGGTAGTAGTTTTATATGATGGTATTAGTACTTCCACTAAAAAAAAGGGTCTGAGTTCTTTCACTCTTATGTATAAAGTACATATCAAAGAGAAAGTTAATTACTGACTTTCTGGAGAGTTTTATAGTGTTTTAAAAGTATTGGTAGTAAGTATTCTATCACTATTATGACATACTCTTTACTCTAGTATTTCTTTTAAAAATAAACTAATCCAATCCTTGGAAACCTCTTATTACTCTTCACGCTGACGATCTTGTCACTTGACAGAAAAATAAACACCTAAAATATTTATAGAAGTGAAATGAAATGTGCTGATGCTGTAACTCGAGCAGCTCTGACCCTGTTTGAAATCCAACTTAACTTCTGAGTTGAAGTGTGGAGGAAGGAGCTAATAATTAATAACCTTTCTGAAGTGCATTAAATGTGTTTGAGCATGTGTCACAAGGGGATAATCATTATGTTAAAAAAGAAAAAGGCATAACCGGGACTGTAATTAGTGTAACACAATCAAAGTCCCCTTCACTAATGGCTGTTATTAGACACAGCCGGGGCTCAGAGATCTGACTGTTGAGAAAACTCACTAATTCTTAACAGGACCAACGAATGATTAAGACCTTTTCCAGTAAATGTAAGTCAGGTCTGATAAAAACACTTTCTCCATTCTGCAGACAAGAAGATAACGAATACAGTATTTTGTCAGGTTTGGAAAAAAAAGGCAAATTTCAATCTTTCATTGGGTCTAAGAGAGAAATAATAGCAGAGTAACAAACAAAGTAAAATGTCCAAACAACCTCGATATCTCACGATGTTCAATGAAAGTTAATAAACAATCCTGGATCTGCTCCTTGGTCCAGATCTGTACCAACATTCTAATTGACCCATGCAATCTTTGTAAACATACATTTTTGTGAATACAACCTGACATTTCTGATACTAGGGGGTCTCTCAATCGAAGCAATAACAAATGACCTAGTCTGATGACATCATGAAATAGCGTTGGATCATGGGAGTTGTTGTCTTCACCTTCATTGCCGATGAAAAATTTAATCTGACACGACTCAGGGGAAAATGGTCGTAACAAGTCGAAAATAAGTTGTTAGAAGTTAAATCAGAGACTGACAAAGTCACAGGTAAACTGGATATGATGTAAGTACACATGTCAACACAATATATTACATTGGTCTATTTTTTTTTAGATATTTTAAAGAGGAGTTATTGAATATTTCATCCGTAAGAAGACGTCGGCCATTTTTTTTATCATTTAATATCACCTTTGATGCATTTTGCCTTAATAACACCTGTGTTGTGATAAATAAATAACTCGGTGTTAATCGACTCATCAGCCGACTGAATAGCATCTTTAAAACCGACCTTCTCTCCTCCTGAAGTAAACACTCCAGTTTTAACGTCTCCTCACATCTTCTGTTCATGTTTCACTTCACAAATCTTTGTATTTTTCAAGTCGATCTCTGAAACTTCGCCTGAAACAACGACCCTGAGTGTGTGAGCATGAATCTTATGGAGTCAAACCAACACCTCGTGGTTCACTTTAACTTTGCATAGTGAAAATCTAAAACGCGTCCTCGCCGCTCAAGCACCTGCCGTTGTCTCGTTCAATAAAGTCAAACAGAACACATCACCTAATGTGAAACCTAATGAGCAGTGACAGGGCCGTAAAAAGAAAAGTACAGAGCGCGCCAGGATTTTTCAAGGGTTTCTCCCCCTTGAATCTATATAGTACTTTATGCCAAAGTCGTCATGCTCGCCTCCTGCTGGTCACCTTGACACGATGCGCACCCGACACAGATCTGCCTTATGTCACTGGGGGGAAATATTGAGCATTCAGCCCGGAGGACACGGATTCCCATGAAATTAGTCGGATGAATATTTCAGATTTTCCTGCCGCGATTCACCTGGAGCTGGAGAAACGTTTTTCTTTTGACCCGGAGGTCGATTAATTCCATCTCACGCAGCTGCTCTGCAACACGACCGCGTTCAGAGAGGAAAAAGATTTTATTAAGATTTCACGGAGACAAAACAGAGCTTACAGGGCTAATTGGACGGGGCAGAGAGGAATTAGGAACCTTTGTGTCTTCTGGTGACTTTGTTCTCAAAGCAGATTTACTTTTATTTCCTCTTATCATAATTTATACCCCTTGTCGAATTAAATCCCAAGAATGTGGTGCGTGTGTTTTGGATATTCTTATTTCTACTGTTTCATTTATTCTAAAGAGGGTTTTGCTTTTAGTTCATGTTCCCTCCACCTACAACCAGAACCTGTACTTCCACTCACAGACGACTCGGCCACTTAGGAGCAGAGGAAACAAGCTGTAAACACAACGTTGACACATTCTCTCCGTGTAAAGACGTTAATGAAAACCAGTTTAAACACACAGAGGCTGTGGAGCAATAACAGAAGTGATGAATGCAAAGTCCTGTAATCACTTTACCGCCCTGCTTCCTGGAAATTACATTTAGGACTAAATGTTTTTTCCGAGTTATGATCTGGTGGCAAACTAAATACTGGCTGGATTTGTGAATGAATGATGAATGAATGAATGAATGAATTAATGAATGGGTGCAGGGCTTCCAGGAGGAGGCAGGTTTAGTGGGATTTGGTTAAAGTTTGTGGTTTTGTCTAAATTTTAAAGTTGTTCCCGTATTAAACCAGATCTTCCAACCTATGCATGTTCAATTCATTCCATGCATCCTACTTGCCAAAAAAATAAATCATCTACATTTTGCTTATTATAATAATAGAAAATATGAGCTGGTCACAATTATATTTCTTTAAAAATCTGGTGTAAATAAATAAATAACATAATCTCCAGGATACAGGCTTCAGCTATTTCTATCTCAGAGTAATGATGGTGAGAAGACACTGAGAAGATAAAGATACAGAAACACAGAATATAAACAAAGATGGACGACGAGTCCTCCCTTCCTGCCACTGTCCAGATATGAAGCCAACATATCTTGGATTCTCGCTTTTATGGAATCAAATAACAAATTTAAACCAAACTGACATTTATCAGTTTAGGAGGAACGACCTCAAATGACAGAAATGATCTTTTGAGACCTGGTCGATGTCCCATCCGCTAACATTGAGGAGACGGGCGTTCATCTATGGTTTGATATGAGCAAACCTCTGTCACATGTATTAATCACGTGATCCATGATGTCATAACAGGTCATTCCCCAGACTCTATTCCAAAGGAAACATCATAATTTACAAGTTCACCTCTTCTGGCTTTTTTTTCATTTTGAAACAACATTCACTCAGAGCAGTTTTCCCAACGTGCTGCACCATGTGACTCGTTCACCTTGGCATCAAAACAACCGTTCAAACCCAACGGCAGCGATAATATGAACTTTTACAGTTTCTTTACATCTGCATCTGTTTATTGTTTCTAATTAATTTTGCCGAATTTGTTATGAAAAGGAGCCAAAGAAGCAGGAAAAAAAAAAAACATGGCACCAGAAGAGAATGAAAGCAGAACTGCTGAGGGAGCACGTGTGTTTGTGTGCGTGTGTGTGTGCGTGTGTGTGTGTGTGTGTGTGTGTGTGTGTGTGTGTGCATTAAAGACCTGGCACTTTAAAACAAGTGCTTCTCATTATGCCGCAAATATTTTCATTTACATCATAAATTACAGCTGCTTCCTTCGGTGGCCTGTGAGTTTTTTTTTTTTTTACAGAGTCCGCAGCAGCCAGTTCATATCCTTTGTATGTGCTGGCACTGGGGGGGAGGGGGGGGGGGGATGTAATGCAATTCATTTACGACCCCATGAAATACACAGCTCACGGCAATAAAGATGCTTAGGTTGCAGTTCACATTAATGAAAGCATGTTTCCATTAATGTGCTCTGGCGGTAAAAACATCCATCCCACCGCCACGGAGCGTTATCATCCCACATGTCTCCACGTGCACTGCCGAGTCGGTGGGGGGGGGGGGGGGGGTGCACGAGGGAAGAGATGAAGCTCTAAGAGAAACTCCAGATGGTTTTGCAGTCGGAGGACGAGCTGTGGGGAGAAACATCAAACCTCAACGGATGAATCTAAATATAAACATTAGCATCTCACATTCGGTTTTTGGAAATGAGGACTAAGAGAAAAAAAACTTATCTTGCCTCCTTCTGCTAACTGGGTTTGATGGGCTTATTAAATTGGCTGGTGCTGAGCCAGCCTGACAGCGGCGTGACCTCCATTTTGAAAGCGTTTAACGTACACGGGGAAGGTTGCCAGGCTCGTCACACCTGAGCTCCACATTCATTACATGCATAATTGGAATTTTGGATTTGATTACATTTTTATTAAACACGTGATGTGTCTTTTTTTTTTACCTCCCAATGCTACAACTCTGGAGAATCCACGTGGCGTCTGATGCTTTAAATTAAACAGCAGCTGCTTTCATTCAGTCTGAGCTCGAGTGGCTTGTAGGTAGAGAGATAGTGAAGGCAGGTATCGATCAGTGGGATGAGCACAGAAGATAAATACGTCCATTGAGAAGGCAGCAGAGTCAACAAAGAAAAGCCAGAGACTAATATCAACGATATATGATGGAAGAGTTTATTGTTGTTGATAATATCTGCAGCTCTCGAACCCAGTGGCTGTTCTGCGAGTTCACAGGAGGTGAAAAGCTCCAGCTCCTGACAGATGAGGCGTCCGGTTCCCCTGCAGAGCCGAGACCTCATGGAGTTCACTTACAGGACGGAGAGCAGAGGAAGGAAGTGACCTCACAACTCTCAGTCCAGCAGAAAGCCAGAGACAAGTGCACCATGGGAGTCTCAGAACAACAGAGGGTGAAGTCATGGATCGTGAAGAACTCCCACAGAGGAGACCAGGGTGAACGGTGACATCATCCACAACTCGGCGACTCTCAGATCCGTCTTTAAATAGAACTTCTGATCTGTTTTATCCTTTTGTCCCCCCCGACGTGCACTCACCCTGTGGCCTGACACGATTTCATCTCTCAAAACTCTGAGTCCGTCTGTCAGTCAGAAGACGTTTCATCATAAAGGGTCTTCATAATGAAACGTCCTTTGATTGACAGGGAGCAGACAGCAGTCGCAGGTTTGAGGCTTTTTCTGAAAACACCTTCAATCTGAGCTGTGAACAACAAACTGACAGAATCTAAATGATTTACTATAAATAAAGATGGACGACTCATCTCCACCTCCTCCTGCTGTACAAAAATGAAACTAAACTATGGTATAGATGCCAACGCCTTGTACTTTATTTATTATATTTGGTTAATGGTAAACCAACTGTATTTACTTGTCAATTTTTCTCAGAGTCCCGTTCAGTCATCAGGGTTTGGGTTCAGTATCTTGCCGAAGGACACTTTGGAATTCCGACTGGGGATCGAACCCACGATCAGCTGGTTAACCTCTCTGCCTCATGAGCAGTATCGAGGTCTCACCTTTACCAGCACTCGACCAATCGCGAGTCCGACGTTTAACCCTGTTTTAATATTAACTAATAAATAAATATGTACTTTTATAAGTTTGTCCCACGTCCCATCTGTTTACATGGAGGAGGTGCAGTTTATGCCCTGTACTGCTGATTTGCCTTCACTTTTGAAGGAGCTGTCATGTCGTCCATCTTTATTTACAGTTTATGGTTTGTCTATAAGAATATGTTTTAAAAAAAATACAGTAAATCCAAGGTAGGTCAGTTTTCCACTGAAGAAAAACCAACAGCTCAGCTCCATGTCACAAAACCTCACTTCTCCTCCTCCTCCTCCTCCACCTCCTCTCCACTCCATCTCTCCTCCCCTGTCCCCCCCCCCCCCCGAGCTGCTCCACCCCCGGGCAGCGAGGAGCGATGAGGCTCAGTCCAGAGAAGGAGAAGAGACACCAGGAGTCGTGTCAACATGCTGCGGGTGACATTTTACTCCTCAGAGGAAGGAGCTGCTCACATTGTAATATTGAGAGTAGACTGTGTGGTGCCTGCGGTGATGTCAGGCTCGGTGTGTGTGGGAGGATGAAGCAGCCTGACGTCTACAGAGACACACACACACACAGACACACACACACACACACATGCATGAGGTGTGTAATAAAAACGCTGTAATGTTTGTTTTATGTCATTTCCGCTTGATTGTCACGTTTGAGGAGCCGGTGTCAGGAAAGTCAATATCTGACACCGCAGACGCTAAATCTGTGACACTGCACACGGAACATTAATGTGCCATTTATTCCCCCCCCCCCCCCCAAACAGGCACCAGCGCCCCTGAGCAGACGTTCCCTCAGCCGCCTGCTTCATCGACTCCTCACAGATCTCCCACATTTCTTTGTTTAATCACAAAACGTTTTTTTTCCGCGGCGTCTGCGTGTGTGTTTCCGTTTAACGCAAAGACAACAATGCAATTACCGAACAAAAAAATAAATAAATAGCCTTTCCCCCCGATCCGCAGACACAATAAAGAATAACAATAGAGACGCAGCAATTACAGGAGCTAATGGGCAATCATGTTAACGTGGTGAAATATGAGCAGTCGCCGGTTTAGCATTCGAGCGGCGGGAAGGAGCCGAAGGAGGCGAAGGAGGCGAAGGAGGCGAAGGAGGAGAAGGAGGAGCGAGGAGGAGGAGCGGAGACGCAGGGAGGATTTATCTCTCCCGGCAGACGTGGGGAGCGCTCCTCGAGCTTCCAGTCGGCAGCCAGGGCAGTTTACAAGCTGCAGGAGAGATTGATTGTCCACGGATCCCCGTCCCTGAGTGGCTGCCAACTCCGAGCTAATTAAAGAACACTTTCACTCCCCAGAAACCAAGCCCCCCCCCCCTTGAGAGAACATGCTGCCTTTAACCCCTTTAGAGAGAGAGAGAGGGAGGAAAAACTCCAGCTTCGCCAAAACAGGTGTCACAGAATCTCACGGTGAGAAACAGCTTCACGTCCACAGAGATGAACGAGGACAGAAGATGTGCAGCAGGTTGTAAAACTAAGATTCTGTGTATTCAGCTGTGAGGAGGTTCAGGGACGAAGAGGAAACAGGATCCTCTTCATCAGGATATACTTATGAGAGACAAAATATTAACAAAAAGATGAATGGCTGCAATCACTGGCTCTTGTTCGGCCGCTCGCTGATTCTCTGAATCTTTTCACAAGACGGACGCTGCAGGTTTTATTATTTCTCTATCAATCAGTTCAGAATTAACTCGTCTGCACTCTTTGGTTTTCTGATGACAAAGCACAGA
The DNA here is from genome assembly GCF_947347685.1 of Pleuronectes platessa. Taxonomy (NCBI): domain Eukaryota; kingdom Metazoa; phylum Chordata; class Actinopteri; order Pleuronectiformes; family Pleuronectidae; genus Pleuronectes; species Pleuronectes platessa. The sequence goes on from NC_070626.1 coordinate 29,533,810, forward strand.
GTCTGTGCGTCGGAGCCACGAGGGCAGCGGCTGATTGGAGGTCTGTGTCCTCCGGCACATTTAGGAATCATTTAGGAATCACTGCACACAGAGAACGTAATGAATAATCTGCTCATTCATCCATTCATTCATCTTATCGTGTTCTAACTTCCAGGATAATCTCGACTCAGCTCTGATCTGATATCTGGTAAACGATCGTTACTCGTTACTCTCACTCAGAATGTTTACTTTCTTGTTTTGACGACGTGAATATAGATTTTTCCTGAAGTGATTCAATCACATGTTCATTTGCTACGGGATTAAAAATAAGATATTCCACTGGATCTATGTTTTCTGGCAGATTTACGTTTATGAGCATCTTAGCATTTTAGGAATTTCCGTCTACCATTTTGTTTTTTTTGGAGGGGGGGGGGGGGGGGGGGGGGGTCCTGAATACACTACTGTTGAAGGGGTGTTTGAAAGGCTACATGGCCACTACCCCTCCATCACATAGAGAAATGGGACAACACAAGGAGGCAGGGCCTAGTGGTGAACTGGTGAACTGGGACAGGGCAATAATCTTAATGTGGGGAATCTCCCAAATATGGAATGGTCAATATGAATCATGTTTGATATTAACGATTGACTTTGAGAGTGAGTGAGAGGAAAACTCCAGAGTTAGTCCAGATCCAACAGTTTCATGAATTCTCCAGAATTTTATGAACAAGGCAACACAGTGACACATTCCTCCAAATACACAAATCATCAGATTTAATGTATCTAGAGATCTTAATACGTCCTTATCTAAACAACCTTCCCTCTAGATGAATATGTTGAGGTGAGAACTCAGAGTGTGTCCTTCCTGTGTGTGTGTGTGTGTGACAGTTGTGTAGTAGAACCTGATGATTCACGTACCGGTGCAGGAGTACTCGTCCACCCGGATGAAGCCTGGCAGACAGTCACAGCGATG
>NC_070626.1:29544758-29546414 GCF_947347685.1 Pleuronectes platessa
TGAGTTGAGTAAATATATATTTATAATACATAGGGTCATTTGTTTGCTTCTCTTTAGGAGGTTGTACATTTTTAAAGGAGTTTGTAAATATGTCTCCGTGCCCCACTGTGGCTGTGTCCCATTTCCCTGAAAAGTAGATGTGCCGGTTCGAGTCCCAGCGGGAGGACGAGCAAAGTGACGGCAGAGAAACGAAGCAGCATTCTCACACACACACACAAACACACACACACACACATAGACATATAGACACACACACACACACACACACATTATTGTTCACTGCTGGGAAGGCCGAGGCAGCAGATGGCCCTGCAGAAGCCCTCATTGTCTCATGATGCGGCGACAGAGAGCGAGGCGTGCCCCTGGTTCGAGGGCTCGGCCCCCCCGGCCCCCGGAGACGCTCACGGCCGCTGTGCCTCAGTGTCGCAGTCGGACCTCTTGGTCATAATTAAGGGCGGCCCCCCGGTGGTTCCACTTGACAGCAGAGAGCAGCTGGAGGCCACGAGAAGAGGAGGAGAGGTCGAATCCTCCAGATGAGGAGCAGCTGAGCAGGAGACACAGACCCGTGTCCTCTTGACACAAGTGTCTTTGTCGATAGCTGCGGTGAAACTACAAGTTCAACCTGTTGGTTCTAAAAAAACAAACCGAGGAGTCGAGGGATCTTAGAAACCTTGTTTGCTGAGTCTTTAAAATGTGTTTACAAGCTACAAATCTCCTTTATTCATGAATCTATAAAATGTAACCAGCCCACTTCACGCTGCTCACATATCTTAATTCCATTAAGTGTAGATTATTGGTTTGCTTGTAAACATAGCTGCTTCTTTCATTATGCAATTACTTGAGTCTCTAATCCAGGACCACTGCCTCTCTGAAGCAAATATTTGTGTCTTTAAAGAATTGACTTGTTTATTTGAGCCTCAGTTTGTTTTTATTAGGCCTCAAGACTTTGATTCTCCTGTAAAAAATGTCCAATCTCGTTTATTGGCTGTTGAAGTCATTTGGCAAACGCATTCCTAGCCTGTGTTCATTTGATCAACATAGATTATGTCAGAGTAAGTTTGTTTTGAAAGTGAAAATACAAGTTTACATAATGATAAAACGTGAAAATACAAGTTTCAAAATGTGAAATACAGAATGAAACCTTGATTTATGGATGCAAGTCTTTTGGACCTTCAAATTTATTGTAATTTAGATTAACAGTAACCGTCTATGTCAACATTTAATATTATTAATATGCATTGACTGTATTCATACAGTACTTTTAACCCCTGATCACTGCGGCACAGACTCTGGACGTGGAGACTCGTCGTCCCTCTTTATGTTCAGGATATGTTCCTTTACCACATGAAAGTATTAAACTGGATTTTTTCCAGTGTGGTTTATTCAGTCGATATGTTGAATTATGATTTGTGTCATAATTCATCTTGTGGAGTTCGCCTGCCATTTCTAATCCTGACTTAATCCTAAATATGGTTTAGTCCCAAATCCTGAAACTATTCCTTTGGGAAAAAGTGATGACAAATCAAACTGAGCTGCTCGGAAGGATTTCCCTCACTCACACAAACTCACACACACACACTCACACACACACACACACACACTCACACACTCACTCACACATAAACACACATACACACATGCACGCACATCAACTTT
>NC_070626.1:29546614-29604412 GCF_947347685.1 Pleuronectes platessa
TCTTTATCGATGAGGTGGGATTCAACCTGGTGAAGAGGAGGCGACGGGGCAGAAACGTCATTGGCCAGCGGGCCATTGTTGAGGTCCCCGGCCAGCGTGGTGCTAACATCACCATGTGTGCTACAATGAATCACCATGGGGTCTTGCACCGTCACACCCACCTAGGGGCCTATAACGCTGCCCGTCTCCTCGTCTTCCTGGATGGCCTGCATGACCTGCTGGTACCACCTGACCAGGTAGATGACCCACAGCGGATCCATCACGTTGTTATCCGGGACAATGTGAGCTTCCACCGGGCTGCTCAAGTCCCTGAGTGGTTCCAGGACCACCCACATTTTTCCATTCTATACCTTCCACCTTATTCTCCTTTCCTGAATCCCATTGAGGAATTCTTTTCAGCTTGGAGGTGGAAGGTATATGAACGGAGCCCACAGACCGGGTCCCACTGCTCCAGGCCATGGAGGAGGCCTGTGGCGACGAGAGTGTTGAGGCCTGTCAGCATTGTGTGTGTGAGGTTTTTAGTTTTCTGTGTGCAGTTTTGAGAAAGCCGTTATTGTTTTGAAAAACGTGTGGTAACAATTGTGAAAAACTGTAATTTTTGTGAAGGGGGGGGGTGGGGTGAGGAGGCCGGTTTACAGTTCTGTACTGTTCTCTGTTTGTACCGAAATAAAACCTTTTTATGCTGCATATTAGTGTGCTGTTTTATGTTTGACTATGAAAAAAGTTGGCAAAAGGAGAAATGGCTCATTCATTCATATGGTGTGTTCCATTTTGATGATTGTGTTTTCAATTTTTCACTTCAGTGTGCTGTAAATGATTGGTAGTGTGCAAGCAAATGCTTAGTTGTGTGTTCCCAATGAATGGTATGTGTGTGTCATTTGAAAATATGGCTGTGTGTACCAAATGAAAACACGAGTTCCATTTTGTTGACAGTTAAGAGATTTGATGGCAAAGAGTCATCTTGCAAAGGGAGTGTCAGGTTTAGTATTTTGTGTGTGTGAGGTTTTCAGTTGTCTGTGTGCAGTTTTGAGAAAGCCGTTATTGTTTTGAAAAACGTGTGTTAACAATTGTGAAAAACTGTAATACACACAATACACTTAATATAGATTAGCATGTAGATCAAAACCTTGAAACCTTCTTGACAAATAGTTTCATAATAGTTGTGACACAGTGCAGAACTCTCACTTATCATTAAAGTTCCTCTGGATCATGTTTCATTTCCTTTTGTGTAGTTTGAATAACAACATTCTCACTTTTCACATGACCTGCCTGAGACCCTGTTGTGGTTAATGTTAGGGAAAGATCCAAGAAGGCTTGAACAAATGAGCGGTGGTTATGTTTTGGCAAATAAAAGCAAAACTAAAATAAGGAAGTAATACTTCAGGATATTAAGGTGTATAACTTAAAGCCTTTTATAATGGAAAGAGAAGCGAGAGTAGTCTGGGATTTAAGATTTGATAAACAAAGACGGAGCCTGACTTCAACATCTTCTAACCACAGATGATTCCACAAGCCATCACTGGAACATGAAACCAGTATCATGAAACCAGTATACTTTACAGAAACATAAACATCCGTATACGAAAAAGAAACAAAGTGGGAATGCACTTGTGAAAACCAGAGTGCCATTCCAGTGGGCGGAGCTATGCCAGGGTGCGATGTGAGTTACACACAGCGACGTGCCGTTCCCATTACTCCCAGTGTACGCGCCTGCCCATGTCTGCACTGGGGGCGACTGGTGGGTGCTATAGCAACCGACAAATCCATTTAGGATTGTTGGATAATGAGGAGCGAGTGGAGCGATTACCTCGGCTGCTCTGCAGGACAGGAACACTGTACAGCTGCTGATCTGAGGTCTGCTGTCATGTCGCTGTGAGGAGGCGACTGAGCAGAGAGCAGTGAAGGGAGGACGGGTTCTGTACAGCTGCTGATCTGAGGTCTGCTGTCACGTCGCTGTGAGGAGGCGACTGAGCAGAGAGCAGTGAAGGGAGGACGGGTTCTGTACAGCTGCTGATCTGAGGTCTGCTGTCATGTCGCTGTGAGGAGGCGAGAGAAGGGAGGACGGGTTCTGTACAGATGCATTTTACTAAAGAACTTAATGAAAGGTGTTGCATGGGTCAAAGTCAGTGATGTCATTTATATACTGTAGGTTACTTCAACATCATCTTACATTACTGGTTTGTTGGTTGGTTGGTTGGTTGGTTAAATGGCTGCTTGGCTAGTTGTCTAGTTGGCTGGTTGGTTAGTTGAATGATCGGTTGGTTGGTTGTTTTGTTGGTTGGTTGACTGGTTTGTTGGTTTGTTCGCTGATTAGTAGGTTGGTTGATTGATTGATTGATTGATTGATTGATTGGGTGGTTGGTTGGTTGGTTGTTTGGTTGATTGATTGGTTGTTTGGTTAAATGGCTGTTTGGCTATTTGGCTGGTTGGCTAGTTGAATGATTGGTTGTTTGGTTGCTTGATTGGTTGATTGATTGATTAATTGGTTGGTTGTTTGGTTAAATGGCTGTTTGGCTAGTTGGCTGGTTGGCTGGTTGGCTAGTTGAATGATTGGTTGGTTGGTTTGTTTGTTTGTTTGGTTGGTTGTTTGGTTGTTTGATTGGTTGATTGATTGATTAATTAGTTGGTTGTTTGGTTGTTTGGCTGGTTGATTGGTGTGTTTGTTAGTTGGTTAGTTGGTTAGTTGGTTAGTTGGTTAGTTGGTTGGTTAGTTGAATGACTGGTTGATTGATTGATTGACTGATTGATTGATTGATGTATTGATTGATTGGTTTGCTTGCCAGCAGGATTTTGCAAAAAAGTACTGAACAGACACTTAGTGGGAGGAGGGGAATGGGCCGAGTCAGAACCCAGGGATTCTTGTGTGAGTCATGACAAACAGTCAGATCCAAGAATTTCTTCCCACTTTCTTTAGCATTAGGACATTTCTGCACAGACATCAGACTGAAACCTACGAGTGTGTGATATGTAGTCTGGTTTGGTTGAATTTAAGGGGGCTATTGGGCCCATGAGAGGGGGGGTGGGGGGGGTGGGGGGGGGCCTAGCTGAGAGCCTTTCTAGTTTGACAGAATGTGGCAGCCACACACTCCTGCTACTTAAAGTAAACCGAGCCCGGCAGCCACGCTGAATGTTTGATGGTTTATTCTGGCAAAAAGGATGAAGGCAAAGAATTTTTCCTTGACCTTTTATTTCCACAGAATTACAGGTTTGAGTGGAAACTAGTAAACAAGACAAGAAGAGGTTTCATTCTGTGTTCAGTCAGTTGCCTTGTGACTCATCTTCTAAAATCAAAACAGCACCAGTGAAAGTGATTTTTATCTTTCAGATTTGTAATGTGGCAAAATAAGACACGTCCAGTATAGGTAAGTGTAAGCAGAGGAAAAAAAACAATACTACATTGTCAATTTAATTGTATTCTGATCAAATCTGAATAAAAAATGACATAAGAAATGTGTAAAATATGAATAAAATATCAGAACTCACATGTAAGTTATTCTTTAAGAGTCTGAAGAAGCAGGAGATGCTGTTTTTTTCTCTGCTGAGAACTTTCTGGATGAGATCATTAACTCTTTATCTGTGATTGTGGGATTGTTCGTCTCTCGTGATGCCCGAGGCTCAAAACTCCGACATTAAAAGAGTATTCATCCTCTGCTCTCGTACTGAATGAATCCATTGTTCCCTTTATGTGACGGGAGCTGATGCTTGATTCTGCTCGTCCAGATATTACAAAGGGACAGAATGCACTCGGCGTATCGGATAGAGGAGAAGAACTGGATTACTTGGTCTTTTGAAAAGTTTCAGTCGAGTCCTTTTACACTTGAGAAATTCTAACGTAGCCATTAAATAACACAATTTCATACCCAACTGAAAAGTGAAGGGGAATTTGTGCATGGGAAAAGAATAACCATATAAGTTACAGTGCAGAGATGGAGATATTTACTGTATATTCTCAAAACTAAATCATTTCAAAGGTGAGCCTGTATATGGGTGATCAGAATACATGAAAGTTGTATTTTCATTAACACAAATTTCATGTTTTATATAAATTTGGTGAATGCAGATTTTTCCTCCCCTTGTCTTACAGCTGCGTCTTATTTCATCTTCTCTGACTTTGATGAACGAGAGCCAGCACTAGTTTTTAATTGCAAGATATTAAAACTGTAAACGAGCTAAAACAACCTCCCCCTCATCTCAAGGAATTCACCGTACAGCTGGACTATAAAGTTTTTATTTAACTTTTAGAGAGATGCATCATGTTTGATTTCTTTATAACTGAGAACTGGTGAAGAAACAGATAAATACAGGTGCTATATTAGCGCTGGTTGTTCTATTAGAGGTTTACAGGGGACATTCATCAACTCTAATGAACCTCACTGAGTTTTCCCCACAGAGATTTGCTCCTTTTTCTCCAGCTTTATTCTCTTCAGCTCAAACCAAGTGAATCAGACTTGAGGTGAAACAGTCACAGGGTGAATGAGTCCAGCTTTTAGTCTTGTATTGAATCTGGTAGCTTTTGACCAGAGGACAGAACTGATCAGAAAAGCAGAGAGGCTGAATATTGAATGTGCTGTGTGGCTGCGAGTGGTCAGAGGAGGCTGTTATCTTTAAAAGTGCCATCATCTTAAATCACTGTCTCCCACCAGAGTGTGACAGACTGCAAAGTGCTCGTGTTGCACTAAGGCTGCTTTGTTCTGTGGTAGAAACAAGCTCATCACATTTTAATCCTCAATATTTCAAAGCATATTATTGCTAATTATTTGCATCCTGTTTTATGGAACATGTTTCGAGGTACAGTGTAAACAATTTGCTTTGTAGTAATAACGTTAATGCAGCAAATGTCAGTTTCACTTAAAAATACTTTTGTGGGGGAATCGTGGTCAAAAAGTTATTTAATTGAAATTAGCCCTGGTTTGTTTCTTTGAGATAAACTATTGTTATTTGCTAACTTTCTTGTGACTATATTCAATGTTACGCTTTTCAGGGAATGATACAAAAGCTGCCGGAGAGCAAACAATGTCTGTTGTAAGTTAAGTGAAGATAATTTTTCCTCGCGGGAGCAAATAGAGAATAGAATCCTAAAGCTCGTGCTGCATGTTGGAGAAGTTGGATTAATTTAGTTTCACCCGGATTTGCAACCGCACTTCTACATTTTAACTTTGACAACAATTTGTAGAAACCACATTTTTCCTCTGATCAATAGAAGAAAGCTCACTGAGCAGTTTAACATCATCCAGTAATCGGTGACATGATTATTTTATGTCGCCAACAGGTAAACCTCGAGTTTCTTTATTCACAGAATCTAAATGCACGTCCACGAATGAAGGAGGTTTAGTCAGAGGAACATCCGACTGCAGCAGCTTAGTGGGTTTTGGTCTGTAACACGATTTACCTCCTACCTCTCCCAAAAAGGATCTGACTCTTATCAGGCCGCTGCACACAGATACACACAAAGATGACTCGGAGCAAACCTTCTCCTTCTCTGCACGCAATCCTCAGGAGCTGAATTCACACGAGGCCACGCAATCAGGCTTCTGGTTCAGTATCCAATAAATGATCACGGGCACTAAAACTACAGGTTAATCTCGGCTGTAAATCTGGAATCAGATTAGTACACTGAAGAGGAAGAATAATCAAATTGTTACCGTGCATCCAAACACATACACGGTAGATAATAGAAAGGAAGCGTCTAATTGGTAAACTTCTTTAACAGAGATCAGGGGGCGGTAAGGAGCCGGAGACGACTCAGTGGAGTGTGAGTGTGAACGGGCTGAGAGCCGGAGCTGTGAGAGTTTCCTCGGTTAGTCGGCGAGCAAATGGAAAAAGATGGTAGGATGAAATAAAGATGGAGGTGTGGAGGAGCAGGAGGCGAGCGGCAGCCAGAGCAGGAGTCCTTGGGAGGGCCGGAGAGGAGCAGCTGCTGCAGTGGATCCTGAATCATTCATTCTCCTTTAGCTTCCGTGGCGAGGTCGGTAAACACCGGCACCGTGCCGCGTCAGAGGAGTTGTTTTCTCCAACTGAACCTGAATGCTGCAGGGAGATGATGGACGGTAGAGGAAACAACTCCGAGCCTGTTCTCTCCTCGTCTCCTCCTGTTTCTGTTAATCTCTCTCTCTCTCTCTCTCTCTCTCTCTCTCTCGCTCTCTCTCTCACACACACACCTGATAACCGAGGGTCATGAAAGTTTTAGCGGCTCGGCATTAAGGGCTCAACACTCAGTCATAGTTGGACCGTTTCCTGTCCAGTGTTTACAGAGCAGTTGAAAACAACAGGGGGAGACATCCAGATTGATGCAATATGCATCAGGTCCTATTTATATTTAATCCCGGGAAACGGTAATAAAAGCTGCACGCACGGCGAGGACGCCACACGCCACGGCCTCCACACGGCTGCAGGCTGCACCACGAGGACCTCACCACCACTCCGGTGTCTCTATTTGCTTTGGGCGTTTATCTAAAACTGCTTTGGGACTATCTCAAAGTCCACCCCCCCCCCAGCGATAAAGCAAAGGCAATTTATTCCCTTGTGTTTTTATGCCAGATTTTCTCCCTGCTCCCAAAATAGGCAATTTGTCCTTGACTTCCACGTCGAGCCATTCGGTCGTTATCTTATCCGGCCTCTCCTTATCGGCAACATCGGTGTTTCGGTTTTTAAAATCCATTTCAAACGACCCGTACAGAAGTTGTTGCTCCTGCTTTCTGACCTCTCACCATTAAGGTCTGATTAGGTTCAGGTACAGAGATGATCCGGCTAAAGTTCATGAAAAATAATAAACACGTGCAACATGTGGTTTGTAAAGTTTTAAACTTTCTATCTGCTCTCATCCACCTGAACCTCCTCATATGTCACAGTGATTCTGCATTTTGTCTCAAAGAGCTCGTGAACAAACATGAAGAGGATTCAATAATTTTATGGTTTTACTCATTTTAGGTCGTTTTTATCTCTTTGATGTTCGTGCAAGTGTTTCTTGTTCCTGATAAGTTTGGTTTACCTTCTTATTTCGATAAAAAAATGGTGAAACAACTCACGATTGATTGGTTGATATTGTTTATAGGCACGAGGCCTCGATACTGCAGCTCCAAATCACAATCACTAGTGCAAAGACTCTTGTCAAAAGTACAAAATATAATATGTATAAATAAGTATTCTAGGTATTTTAGCTTCAATTTTGTAGAGCAAGAGGAAGTGGAGACACATTGTCCCATCCAGGGTTTTGATAGACTTTTTAATAAAAGTGTTTTTCAACCAAGGGATTTACATGTCGATCAAAATCCAACACTGTGCATAAAATAATATATTTTTACTTCCAGAGCAGCCAGAGTAACAACTGTATTCAACGTGATGAGAGATTATACATCCACAGCTCAGAGCAGCAAAGGATCCCTCGTGCTCCCAGAGAGGACATGTGTCATAGCATCATCACTCCCACACACACACACACACACACACACAGACACACACACACACACACACACACACACAGACACACACTCACACACAGCATCCTGTCGTGACGCCTGACAGAACAGCACACGGAGGATTCCTCCCTAGCATGTATCATTCAGACGCCTCGCTGGTGGCTCCATCCAACACTCACATGATTTATTCGGCAGCAGGGGGCATTGTGTTACCCTCGACACAATTAAAACATGAAACACATATTTGCACATCATTTAAATAAAAGCTCAGTTCGGCTCCATGAGAGTTGGATCCACACAGAACCGTAGATCACCGGCCGGTTCCCCCGTCCACCAGCGGGTGTTTCAGTTATGTGCCTTTAGAATAACAGCATCACTGTGAATATTGAGATTTAAGACCCACTAAGTGCGTTTTAACGTCCAATAGAGACACTGAAATCAGTATTTTATCCCCCGTCTAATGCACAGCTGCACATTTTGGTGATTAACCTTTTCGGTAAAGATCAAAGTTTCCGGGAACGTAACAAAACTATAAAAACTAAAAAAACTAAATCAAATGGAAAGTCATTTAATTCCTGAGAGGTTTTCAGAGGATTCATTTCTGCTTTGATTATAAAGTAAACACAGTATGACTTGTGTATCTGTAAAATAGATCAAGGACTGTATATAATAAGGATAACAAGAGTTAGTTTTAAGCATTCATGTGTCTGGTGTTGGAACCTGGTGGAGCACAGTACCTTCTGCACAGGATCATTTCCACCAATTTAGGAAAGTAAATAAATAATGAGGAACACTAACGGTCTCTCGGGACTCGGTGAACAACAAACGCACAAAAGGCTGAAATGTGAGTCGAATGAAAACCTTTAAACTTCCCAGAATTTGAAATCACAGCAGTGACAGCCTGAATAATTCATGACCTGCTCACGACTCTGGCTGCAAAGTGACTCTGTGGTTCCTGCTCAGCGTTTGCTGCTTGCACGTCTGACTATGCTGTGAGATGATGATGATGTAATATCTAACAGAGAGTACACCTATGTTAAATATTCTTACCCTAAAATGACTGAAAGAAATTACCTGAGCCATTAAAACTCACATAAACTGAGCTTTACATCCATTTCTGTAGAATTTATTCTAATTTCATCAGGAAGTACATCGGAAGAAACTTGTCAGAGGTGTTTACACACATATACACAAAAAAATATTTATATATGTTGACCTTTCACCCCGTTAACATAGCATCTAATAACAAATTGAAAAACAAAATTAAAATGATAGAAAATATACAACAATTTAGTTGTCCATGTCCCATCCACTAACATGGAGGAGGCAGGGTTTATGACTAGAGCCAGCCACCAGGGGGAGTATCAAGATATCCTCGCTTCCCTTCTGGGAGCCTGTAGCATCATCCAGCTCTTAAATCCAGTCCCTAGTTCATAGTGAAATATACAAACACATGTTTTCTTTCTCTATGAACCGAGCGTTCACCCGCTTTGAATGATTGGTTGTAAACAGAACCTGGAGAACCTCTGCCCTCCTCCTCCTCCTCCTCCTCCTCCTCCTCCTCCTCCTCCTCCGCTGAAGCACTTGATGGATTTGCAGCCTCCTTCATTCTGCTCCTCCACTCACACTGAGGCCATTACAGCGAGTGGGAGTTTACTCAGCCTCTTCACCGACTCTTACGCCATCGTCTCCGACTCATGATCACGACACCCCTGCACTCCCAAACCCGTATTAGTGTGTGTCAAGCCCACGCAGCAGCCACACAAACACACACAACGCTAGTGTCTGCACCTCGCATGGCAAAGGCTTTACCCAACATGCTTTGCCCTTCACGAGGTAATAAAAAAAACAGTCTTGACTTGTGGAAGAAGGGAATTAAAGCTGATAAATGATGATTATATCACATTAGGTTCCACCGATGGTCCTGTTTGTCGTGCTCGAGCACACAGACCCGACAACGTGACCCACAACCTTGAGACAACAACAGCTTCTACACAAACTCTCTTATAGATTACGAAACCTGAGTTTATCTGCTCACCGGCTCACGGTCAGTGACTGTAACACAACACTGAGTCCACTGTCTCCACTGAACCTGCGATATAACCACCACAATATGTATTTAGTCATAGAGCTGATATGAACAGAGGGACCTGTTTAACCTTCTTACTTTTCTTGCAGAGCTGATAAATCTTTTTATTCTGAGGTTACAGCTCCAACAAACGTATCTACTGATCTATCAAGGTTTACACGGTCTAGCTGTGGATTTAAATCACTGCGCTCTCCATCATGGACGCCGCCCTCCTCCTGTGACCTCAACCCTTCTGTCGGCCCCCCCCTCGTCCGAGCAGCTTATTACGACCCACAGCTTCGGTTTATTGTTCGCCGACCTCTAGCAGCCGTAGTTATTATGACAGAGGCCAAGGAGGAGAGGTGAAGATGGAGCCACACAGTCCACGTGAGGAGGAGGTTGGACTCGATAGATGAGTCCACTGAACACAGGGTATTTTCACAGATGGAAACTGATGTGCAGACTTTTGTTTGTACCCTTTTTCCAGCTTTATGAAAAGTTATCCTTCACTGGAACTCTTCAGAAACTCAAAATGTTTTTTTTATAAATCAAAGAAGATCTTTAATCTGACTTCATAGACTAGAGGGGCAGGTTTGACAACTCCAGATTAAACCAAGGTTTTGATCATATGAGTACAAACCTTAATGTTCACATGTGTCTTTCTCCAACTAACACATGTAACTGTATGAATGATGTATTCAATAATAATATTAGAGAGTTAAGTGTTTCCAATACAGATGTAATATACATATTACATTTTAACTCTATAATGAATCATAAATAAATATAAGAAAATGCACCACAACAAGATTTATAAAACTTGGATTTTCTAAAACACGTTTGTTGGACACGTTTTTTTCATATCTGCACATATCAGCAAAAATAAATGCCAGTAAAATGCAATATCAACAATACAATGATGTGTCCTGTGATAGTAAATATTAAACCTTACTGAGATGTTACACGTTTCAATAGTTTTCATAGGAGAAAGGTGTCAGAAAGCAGTCAAACAATACATTATTTATCTTCCATGTATTTAAAATAAATAAGTCATTTTAAAATCGGACTTTGATTACTTTTGCTAAATATCAAAATCATAACAATTTGATGTTTTTAAACCAATCCCAGTGTCCCATCGTCTCATGTCTGTCAGTGATTGGATGAATTATAAAAAAACAATCGTAACTGTATCCCATGAAACTACCTTGATAGCCATATATGGTCATTAAGAGTCTGAACATCCTGTCTCAGCAGAGAAACTCAGTGTTCAGGAGCAGATGGCGCGAGTGGGAGGTCCCACGGGAACCGGTTCCACTCCACACTGAGAACAACGTCCCTGAGAGGAACAAGGGTCCCGGTCCCAGTCAGACCACAGACATGTTCCTGTCCCAGTCTGAGGATGAAGAGGAGCGCGGCTCGGACCCGGACTCTGAGAGCAGCACGTGCAGCCTGGAGGAGGAAGAGGAGGAGGAGGAGGAGGATGAAGACTTCACTCCTGCAGGTTTGACTCGAGGATCAGAACAGTGAGTACCGTGCAGAGCTGGAATCGATCCAACAACCCGGAGACCTCTCCACACGTGACGGGTCCGCGCTCCACAGGGACACGCACAGTTTAGAAGATACTGAGCCAAGTTCTGAAAGTGTCGTTCGCTTTACAGCAGGAAACGAACTGAGGAGATAAGACCTGAGAGAAACTCATTCATTCAACGCAGCGGTTTGTTTGAAAGCTGCTGGAGAACGTGCGCAAGTGTTGCGCGTCTTATTTGCGACAGATGTTCGCGTGCACTTGCTGCGGCTCCTTTGTCCTCGCCGCAGAGACACGCGCACGTCCCCCCCCCCCCCCCCCCCCCACCGTGCACAAATCTGCACGAAGCTTCTGTTGTGTCTCTTCTGATCGTTTGACAAACTTCACTACAAAGTGTTTTTTTACGCATTTAACGACACTTAAGCGCGTGCGTGTAAAGGTGCACGCACATCGAGGTCCAATGTCGAACTTTCTCCCCAGTTGTTTAGCTCCTGTAAGAACAAAGCCTTGTCTGTGTACTGGTTAATCATTGGGAAATGATTCAGTGGATGACAATACACTGGTGATACAGGACAGGGGCGGCTCTACATATTGTAGGGACAGGGGCGGTAAGGGGGGGTATGAGGGTGGCATGGAAACAATAATGGTTGTGGCTGTGCATTAAGTGCACAAATACTGCTTTGATTTATTGTATCTTTACTAATAATCACATATATGTGTTTATTAGTTAAGTAATCAAGGGGGAAATCAATTAACTAATGTTGTATCAGATAATTAAATACGTCAAACATTTAAAAGATAACAAATATATAATAAAACACGTATATATTATACTTGTATGACTATCACTTGCGTTTTTATACCTTTTTGAAAGATAACTTGGAACTGCTTTATTAAGTTTTTGTTAAACCTTGTAAAAATGATTTAGGAAAAGCTGCAATTATAAAATAGTCACAAGTCGTACATTCTCCTCTTATTCCCTTTTTTTCTAATTGTATTTCAGGAATGACTTCACTGATGAGGACGGTTCAGATGCAGATTGGAATAACACGCCCACAAAGAGAAGAGCTACTGGGAAGCGCTGCCGCTCGGTCTCTGTTTCTCCAGCAGCATCGAACCTCAAGTCTCCGTCTAAGAACTGTGAGCATCGACCTCGCAGCAAGAGGATCCTCGATGCATCTAAAGGCTCCTCCTCCCCTCGTACTCGTGGGACGATGTCCTCTCCACGCAGGAAGAGACAAGCAGCGAGGCGGCTCGTGGTTGATGAAGAGGAAGGAGCGGACGATGGAGACCGGTGGCAGAACGTCACTGAGGAGGACGTGGAGCCTCCTCAGCCGAGGTTCAGACCCGAGAGGGACGTCGGGCCACAGCTGAACAGAACCGCAAACTACACACCTCTGGAGCTCTTCCAGCTGTTCTTCTCCACGACTGTGATCGACACTTTGGTGAGGAACACCAACGCCTACGGGAGGAAGAAGTATCACAACCACAGGGAGAGCTGGGTCCAGGTCACAGCGGCAGACATGTACTCCTTCATCAGCCTTGTCCTCTACATGGGGCTCGTCCCGCTGAAGACTCTGAAGGAGTTCTGGAGAGGGACTCAGCTGTTCAGCCTGCCGTTCCCGGCCTCCGTCATGCCCTGCAGACGCTTCCTGGCCATCTCCCGCAGCCTCCACATGAACGACCCCGCAACCGAAGCAGCAAACGACACAAAGAAAGGAACTCCCGCTTACGACAGACTTTGCAAAATAAAGCCCCTCTATCAGCAGATCCTGGAGGCGTGCTACACCTTCTATCATCCTCACCAGCACATCTCCATCGATGAACGCATGGTGGCGAGCAAAGCCAGGATCGGGCTCAAGCAGTATATTAAAAACAAGCCGACTAAATGGGGCTTCAAGCTTTTCGTTTTAGCCGACTCGGCGTGTGGCTACACCCTGAACTTCTTCGTGTACGGGGGAAAGGATGGTGAACCCACGGGGAAGGGGCTGAGCTATGATGCTGTCATGAGGCTGCTGAAGATACCCTTCCTGGGAAAAGGTTATAAGCTCTACGTGGACAACTACTACACCAGTCCAACACTGTTCCTTGACCTCCTTCAGAGGAAGATCTGGGCGTGCGGCACCGTGCGCTCCAATATCGCTGGTTACCCCAAAACCAAGAGGAACGACATGGACAGGAAAACGATAAGAGGAACCATCCGGTGGATCAGGAAGGGGAAGCTGTTGTTTGTCAAGTGGCTGGACGCCCGCGAGGTCACAATGTGCTCCACGATGCACAAGGCCTACAGCGACGACACGGCCAATCGCCGGGTGAAGAACAAAGACGGGGAGTGGACGGTGAAGCAGGTGCCTGTTCCAGACTGCATCAAGGATTACAACCGGCACATGGGCGGCGTGGACCTGTCGGACGCGCTCATCGGATACTACAAGGTCCTCCACAAGACCCAGAAATGGTACAAGACTCTGTTCTATCACTTTGTGGACATAGCCACCGTGAACTCCTTCATCCTCCACAAGGAAATGTGCAAACTGCAGAACCGGCCTGTGATTACACAGAAGACGTTCAGGGAACAGCTGATTCTGTCCCTGGCCGAGATCGGGTCCACTCCGCGCCGGTCGGCTCCACAGAACTTCATGTTGCCTGCTTCTCCGCTCAAAGTCCATCTGACCTCCCGGGCAGCCCCAGCCCCGTCCTCACTGGTCCCAGCTGCCTTCACATCTGCAGGAACCCCTGGATCTCCTCCTCCCCCGCCCGCCGACCTGCCCCCTGCTCCGGGTTTAGGACACCTGCCGTCTTACTTTGTAGAACAGATGAGCAACGTGGCCCCCAGGTATCGGGCCACCGCCGGCAGACGGGCATGCGTGGTCTGCAAGAGGAAGTCCTCGGTCTACTGCAGCACCTGCCAGAAAACACTTTGCTTCACGACTTTGAGGAACTGCTACAGTGAGTGGCACAGACGCAACAACGTGTGCATGTGATAGCGTGAAAACTAACTGTTCAATGGACGTATTCCTACTGCTCTTCTTGTCTTTATCTCTTTATTACCAATTCAAATACCTCAAAGTGTTTCTGAAACCCTTATCAAAGCATTAGAGGAGATATACAAACACAATGTTGTGTGCATGTGAGAAGCATTTGACAAACCGGCTCTAAATGGACACGCAACCCAAGTGAAGGTGATACACATTCTTATGGAGAAGCTGCAACTGATTTCAATGCTTTAATACATTTTTTGTTTTATCAAATATGGTTTATGGTCCAGATAATTTAAATTAAAAGGATTAAAAGCTGAACTATCATCGTGTCTTTGACCAGCGAGCTCACACCGAGTGATTCAGGGATTCAGAGACACACACTCGACACTGCTGCAGAACCAGAAGCCTCATTCCATCTGCTTTGATCAGAGAAACTTTGGCTTGACAGTTTTTATACTTTAATGTGAACTAGTTTCACCGTTTACATGAAACACACGAGTTTCTGCTTATCCAGATATTAGTTTGTGTCACCATCCAGGGATTGTTTGGTTTGTGTGGTTGGCACTCTGACGTGTTTTTGACTTTTTGGCATCCCGGCTAATCTCTGACATTTGCACCAACCTCAGCTGTCGAGGATGAAGCCAGTTTGGTTTCTGGCTGCGTTTAACATGCTCGGCTAGATTTGGCTTCTCCGGCTCGACTTCCAGGGACCAGGAAACTGGGACTCGGGTCCAGGATGCAGCAGCAGCACAGAATCCAGAAAGTAACTAAGTACAAGGTGTTTATTTTATTAACAAGTATATGGACTTGTGTATGGATTTCTGAAATCTAAATGTTTACACTCACATACTTGATCAAACACACTTCATTACAGTTGACCTGATGGACACTACCTCACTCCACAGATATTAAATCAAGTCAAACTTACATATAATATATATTATATATTACTAGTCTTTCACTGGAAACACGTTACAGCTGTTTATGCTTATTTAAGAGATTCTCTGTTTATAGATAAAACAATAATATGGCTTAATGTATTGCATATTATTAAATATCTATTATATTGTCATAAGTGAATGTTGCTATTTGAACTTCTCTCTTTATGAGCAGAGAATGACAAACACACACATTTTATAAATCTGAGACATATCAATTATGTGTTGTGCCTCCACACTGCATTAACAATGCACAATACAAATTTGAAAGCATATCATTTGTTCCTATTGATGGACATTACATTTTTTATGTATTATGTTGTGACACATTCTTGATGTTATGGTATTTGACAAACTGCATCACAACTGACTCTGGAGCTGGGATATGGATTTGTGTTCTTGTAAAAACAATTTTTAAAAAGGGGTCTGTATAAAGGTTTTTAATCTGTTGTGCATTCGAAGGGCTTCTGTTATTTTCATTAATATTTTATAATGTTTACATAAAGTTCAGATTGTGTTGTTTTGGATGATTTAGTAAAAAAATAAAAATAAAAAGCCAAGACGGGAAAGACTGGGTAATTTCAGCGTCTCCTCGGAGAAGATGTTCTGGATGATTCACTGATGCTAAATATGTAAAATAATGATGTGGCACATTTGGAGCGTCACTAAACAAAACATTTTTTCATTATCATCAGTGATTCATCATCATTTGGGAACTTTAGAGACTTTTCTCAGAGATTTTTGACAATGAAATAACTTGAATCTAAAACTGCTCACAGATATTCAATATTTTAATGGATTGTTTGCTCGACTTCATGCAAATAAATCTTAAAGAACAAACTGCAGCGTCTCTCTCTCTGTTTGATTTACATCTACGTGGGTTCTTGAGTGAATGAGTGAAACCGGGAGCCGCTCTGGACATTTAAATCAAGCAACACTTTGATAAACACACCTGGTGCCGTGAGCCTCGGAGTGAAAACCTTCAGAGGAATCAAACCTGTGTGCTCAATCGTTCGGGGGATGGATATTGAGATGTTCAAGGTCTTCGTGTCAAACGCCTCAGGCATTTTTATTCATAACTGTCGGCCAGCCGAGTCTCAGGGAATCATTCTAATATGTGAAGATATGAAACATGATTTGATTGACAACTGTAAAGATGCTACAGCTAAAATATTTACAGGTAAAAGGCAGCCAGGTTAAATACAGGTTCAAACCTGATGCTAATGATCCACACATCTCAGAAAGGAGACTTTATTTAACTTGAGATTTATGTTTATAGTAACAAGGTTTAGGGTCATGTGACTCAGGCAGCTGTGGCTCAGGGGGTAGAGCGGATCATCGAGTAATCGAAAGGTCGGTGGTTCTGCCAAAAATGATCCCCTGCTCCTTGGGCAACCTGTGTGTGTCTGTGTGTGTGTGTGTCTGTGTGTGTGTGTGTGTAATGTGGTGTAAAGTGGCAGCAGCAGTGCAGAAGGTGCAGGAGACCATATGATTGCACGTTTGCATAACCCTGGAGGACTGAGTGACGGGCGGACTTCAAGTCTCGACATGTTTGACAGAAGCAAAAATCACAGAGTGGAATCTACGACACGGCCGGGGTAAATCCTCAGGCTTCAATCCAACAGAGCAGCTGTGGAGGTTTGAATCCAGAGGGTAGAGCAACGGAACTGCTCTTATGAAGAGTGACAGAGAGGAATGAAAGTGCAGAGCAGCAGAACATCTTTCCACAAACGAGCGTCAGTCCTGCTCAGGAGGAGTCAGACACAAAATAAGAACATGGATTACACTGCAACATCTGCAGATCTAATGTAATAATCCTGAATTTAGATAATAATAAACCATTCTGTCATTTTTCGTATTGATTGCTTATCTTATAAATTCATAATTTGACTAAATTCAAGTAAATGTAAACTTGCTTTGTCTTGAGAAGCAACTTCTTTAGGGGGGTATTGAACTATGTATAGACATGTCAGTAAAGTCTATAGATGTGTAAATACATGTAGACTTTATGAATTATCAATAATACAAACTTCTGTTATTTAAAATAAACTTTTCATTACAGTTACATTTGTGAAATGTTTTTAAGTATTGGGTTTTTATGCTTCTTGGGCTAAGGCTAAAAACAAAAACAGGTATTATTACTTAACATATTGATACTGGAAATACAATAACTCAGAAACAGCTGAACATAGAGACTCGGAGAAACTCGGGTGGAGGACAGAGGAGGAAACAGGAAGCAGGGTTGATGGAGAAGGAAACTTAAGTCTGAGTGAACCCTGATCCGAATGGAAGCCGCATGCAAACCTGCACATTAGCAGCCAGGTGCTGTTCTGCCTGTGGTGAATGTCCTGATAGCTCCTTCTCTCAGGTGGGGCCATGTGATGTGAGCCCTCCCCTCTGTGATCACATATCCTGTGTCTGCAGATAAGAGACTGTTTAACCTCCTGCCAATCACAAGCACAGACGTTATTTGTTTTCTTTTCCTCTGAACGTGAAACTTGGGAGCAGATCTGCCGGCGCTGTGCTGGATCTCATATCTCAGTCCATAAAGCTGTGGCTCCACAGACAAACTTTTGTTTCCATTTCACAGGAGATTAATAGTTTCTATCGAGGCGCTGACACAGTTTAATGACTGACACAAAGTGTTCCAGTGTTAATATCACATTGCTTATTCAATCTCTTTTTTATAGCCGTGCAGGTAATGGCTCAAAGTGTTTGATTTCTGCCTTTTTTCATATCGCATGCTGGAATATTTCAGTCCAAACCATGCAGGTACTTTATTCCCAATAATTTGAATATTGCAATAAGTTATATCTGGTGGTTCGGGTACCTTGTATCCAAAAGACCTCTTTAGGGTGCAGAACAGAGAAGGCATCAATGACAACAAACGTCAAACCTTGGTATTAATATTCATCCTAAAAGATCTGCATGGACCAAAATGCATTCTGAAGGTTTCTCCTGTGACCAAATGATATCGGTTCTGATTTATGTGCAAATAAAACTGTGATTTATGTTTGAAAAACACCAAATGCTGGTGTTTTTTACCAGAGTTTACAGAGTCAGGAGGGACTGAAGGAACGAATGGAAGCTCAGATCTGCTCTGAAGACAGATCTGCATTCCCAGGCAGTGAAGTCGATTACCAGCTCTGCATGGTGGCGTTTCTTCCACCAGTGACACAAACCACTCAACTCATTATTCGATGTGTCAGCCCCGGATCGCTGACCCCGAGCTCAGCCAATCAGACGGACAGCATATGCCCCAACACGACCGCGCGCCCTGTCATCACGGTGTCAGCCCCCTGGTGCAGCTCCCTGACAGGCCTCATCACATCATTACACAGCGTTACTGTTCTTAATGAAGTCAACAGCTCCCCTCCCTCTCTGCTGCGTGACTCATTAAACGATCTAACATGTGAATAACCCAGGGCTCAATTATCAAGTCGCTCTCCTGCTCACCTCCTCCTCCTCCTCCTCCTCCTCCTCCTCCTCCTCCTCCTCCTCCTCCTCCTCCTCCACCTCCTCCTCCTCCTCCTCCTCCTCCTCCTCCTCCTCCTCCTCCTCCTCCTCCTCCTCCTCCTCCTCCTCCTCCTCAGGAACCCAACGCTGACACTCAGTCACATCTCGGGCTTGTTCTGCCGCTGTGCATGCTGAAGAGGTCCTGGCCGGGGTTAAAGCAATTTATCTCTGAGCCAATATTGGCTTTCTATTAGATATTCAGACAAGCTGCCCGCTGCCACTGTGATTGACGTTCTCCGGGGGTAAAAACTAATTATTTTTTTATGGGTTGTTATAACATGAAAAAGTCTGACGTTTGAAGATACTGAGTAAAGAGATGCAGCCAGACGTCAGTGGAGCTGGATTGATGAGCAGCCCTCTTTTTGGCTTTGTGTATTTTATCGGGCGGGCGAGATGGAGATGTCAGGAGGAGGGAGCTGTCACTCAGTTTTCTGAGATGAATGTATAACCGGTGGAGTCTGGTGATGTGATTTACTTGATGGGACGGCAGCACCAGGAATGTCTTTGCTGGCAATCTGCTCCAAATGAGCAAACGTGAAGCGTAAATGTAACGTTCAATTTCAATTTCGTTCATATATGGAGCCACTACAGAAATGTCAATATATGACATGAACCATCAAGACAATTTACAGACGTAATAACTGAGAGGTTGACATATGGACATGTCACATACTGTATCTCTGTCATAAAAAAACGAAGGGGAGCTTAAAAACTATTTACATTAATTATAAGAATGAAAAATACAAATGCATGTTGGCCTTTTTACACCTGAAATAAGAAGAATCTTTCCTCTTTCTTGTTTTCTGTATCTTCGGTGACAGTCACAGCTTCAATCATCAGAATCGGCTCCAGCAGGTTAAACCGTGGATCAGTGGAAAAGACTTAGAAGTTATTAAAAACCAGAATTTATCTCCAATATTCAGCTGGAAACTTGTAAAATATGAAGAAGCAGCAGTTCTTCTGGTTCAGGAAGCCGGGGATCGTGGGTAATATCCTTCGTTCCCTTGTATTTCCTAGCCCTGCAGTATAATCACCACCTGTAGCTGCAGGGGGCGCTGTTGCTCAGTAAAAGTTGCACCGTGTGGCTTCAACAGCTAGCTAGCTCGTTTGCTACATACATCACCTACTGTATTTACATTGAAATAAAAAATCTCTCGTAAAAAAAACAAAGCGGAGCTTAATAACCATTTGCATTAATAATAAGAATGAATAATACAAATGCATGTTGGCATTTCTACACCTGAAATAAGAAGAATCTTTCCTCTTTCTTGTTTTATACGTATCTTCGGTGACAGTCACAACTTCAATAGTCAGAATCGGCTCCAGCAGGTTAAACCGTGGATCAGTGGAAAAGACTGAGAAGTTATTAAAAACCAGAATTCATCTCCAATATTCAGCTGGAAAACGTTTAAAACACGAAAAATTCTAAACAGAGTTTGGTGGATTTGTTACAGCGGCAGTTCTTCTGGTTCAGGAAGCCGGGGATCGTGGGTAATATCCTGCGTTCCCTTGTATTCCCTAGCCCTGCAGTATAATCACCACCTGTAGCTGCAGGGGGCGCTGTTGCTGAGTAAAAGTTACCCAGTGTGGTTCAACACCTTCAACAGCTAGCTAGCTTGTTTGCTACCTGCATCACCTACTGTATTTACATTGAAATAAATAATAAATTATTGTACAATGTCGATGAAACAAACACAGGAAGGTGTAACACGTGTGTACAGTTGTTGCGTGTACATCGTTCAATCAGAGGCCTCACATGCTCGTCACAGGGGGGGGGGGGGGGGGGTCATCTCACATGAAGGTCATCCTAAATCCACCATCTGCTCTTTATTAGCTCTCAACCTTTCGACTCATCCATCTGCCGACAGAAGAAACCGAGCGTCTGAAGCCTTTCTGGAGGAACCTGGAGATAACCACCGAGACGCCGGCCTGGTGTGACATCCTCCGCTTCTGTCTTTACACCGTGTTCCTGTCATTCACGATTTATTGGCCAAACAAGCTAAAGGCTGAATGAAGAGTGCGTTCATTAGTTATTCCCGTGGCAGTGAATATGAGACGTGCCGGTGGGAGGAGACGGTGAAGATGACATCCATCACCAGACAAGCAGGAGATGATTCATGAACACAGGTGGAAGCTGTTCCAATATTAGAAGCTCAAAGCTGTTCAGTCATATTAACTGTAATTAACTGTTGTGTTATGAATTTATAACCTGATTTATGAAAAAGGTTGAGGTCAACCTTGAATAAGCAAAAAATATATATAATATAATATCAATATTTGTGTATTGTTATGAATACCAGTTAATTCAGTCAACAGACTGAATTAATAGCATTTTCTGATTAACTTAACCTGGATAAGGTCACACTCTGAATAAGTCTGAGGTATGTTTACGTCCTAATTATATTATAACATCTTTTTACAGTTCTCACAGCATTTTGTAAACTCGTCATACATCAGATAATAACTGCGTTTTAACCTCAGTTCTCTCTCTCTCTCTCTCTCTCTCTCTGTGTGTGTGTGAGCGTGTGTGTGTGTGTGTCTGTGTGTGTGTTACCTCTATAGGAGAGTTAGCGTTAGGATTTTCTGGACCAGTCGACTTCATGGGGACAATATCATGTTTGAAGCTTTTTCAGTTTAGGTTTTACAGTGGTTTTGTAATATTGACTTGAGTCATAGTCGGACTATGCTTCGTTGAACATGTCAACAGGAATATATTAGTCGTACTGATGAGGTCTATAGTCTACAGATCTATGCCTCGAAGGTTAGCGCAAATATTCACATCTTAGTCATAACCCTAACATGTAATTCAGAATTTACATTTTGCTTTATAGGACCCATGAGGTCGACTGGTCCTGAAAATCCTAAAGCTATCTCTCCTATAGAGGTAACACACACGCACACACACACACACACACACAGAGAGAGAGAGAGAGAGAAGCTCCTGAACTCTCACTTTTCACCCGAGCACGGCACAACCTGTAATTCCTGATAAACACCTCAAACAACCGACCCTGTCCACTTCCCTCTGATCCAGCAAACGTCAGATGATAATCTCCACTTCCCTTCACCGGCGTCTTCTTCTGGATCCATTAAAGCGCCGGACTTCTGCAGTATAACTAGTGGAAAACAAAATTTCTGTGAATCCTAAATGATAACAGAGTTTTCGTGCGGAGCTTTGATCGTGTACATCGTGAATAAATCGATGGAGTCTTCCCTCACCGCGCCGACAGAACTCAACCGATGCAACCGGGGCTAAACTCCTCTCATCAAACAGGAGCCTCAGTCGACATGCCCTGGGCGAAAGGTGCAGGGAGCTGAAGCCCTTTGTACTCTGAGCATCTGAATCATAGCTGCGAGCGCTCTGCAGATATATTTTTTTTTTGGGGGGGGGGAGCTGTAGATGAGGCTCTTTGAAGCGCGGCTTAGGTTCAAAGTTGAAGTATTTTTAACTTCTTGCACTCGATGCTGTTGATGCCAAATCTGCAGAGCGGGAAACTTATATACCGCACCTGTACAATGTCAACAACCAGATTATGGAGCAGTTACACAAACAAGCAGACACACAAACACACGCTGCTGATAGACGAGCACACGGAAAACAAGAGATCCAGATGAGCAGGAGATGAGCCGAGGAGGTTTGTCTTGGAGCATTTATCATCACGGTTTGGTGATTTATAGATGAAAAGACACCTGAAGATGGAGGTTAAACTGGGTTAAATGTGGTAAAAATAGGTTATTTAGGCCCTGGACCAAGCTTCAGGTCTATGTTATATTGTTCAAATCTGATCTGGTTAGTTTAACATCACCTACGTTGAGTGTTTCTTTCTATACTTGAATTTGATTGGCTTGTAGACGGGCGTGAGCTCCCATGATGTTGATAACCAGGAAGTGTCTCAAGGCTCCTTTTACTCTCGTGGCTGCAGGAGTCTGTGTTTTTAAGAAGACAGGTTATATTGTATATTATATATCTTTATTTTATATTATATATCTCTACTCTTCTCTCTACTCTTCTCATCTCATCTCATTATTATATACCAACCCACTGTCCATCCCTTTACTGGATATACTAGCCCCATGCATAGACTTTACCACTGCATATTCTTATATATTTAGATATGTATGTATATATAGTTTTCTGCTGTTTTTATATATATATATATATATAC
Source organism: Pleuronectes platessa (assembly GCF_947347685.1). Taxonomy (NCBI): domain Eukaryota; kingdom Metazoa; phylum Chordata; class Actinopteri; order Pleuronectiformes; family Pleuronectidae; genus Pleuronectes; species Pleuronectes platessa. The sequence continues at coordinate 29,569,221 of NC_070626.1, forward strand.
AGTTTATATTGTATTGTACTATCCACTCCAGCAGCACATTTCCCGCGGGATTAATAAAGTATCCATCTATCCATCTATCTATCTATCTATCTATCTATCTATCTATCTATCTATCCATCCATCCATCCATCCATCCATCCATCCATCCATCCATCCATCTATCTATTTTAGTGAAAGAGAAAGTCTTCCGGAAGGTATTTTATTCTTGATTGACAGGTAGAGTATCTCATGCCTGTGTGGTCAGCCGCTATGCTTCAGTTACCTCAGATCCCCCCGCCCCCCCCCCCCCCCTCCCTCCTCCACGGTGGTAGCTCCAGTAAAAACCCAGAAGACAACAATCTGTGAAACTCAAACTAAGGCTTTTAAAACGATCCGTTCCCAGATCGACGGGTGGAGACGACAAAGTTCTTAACATGTGGAGAAACAACAGTTAAGATCAACTGACCTTCCCTCCTGTGCACGTATCCACAGACGCAGATGAAGTGAGCGTAGCACATCCTCATAAAGCCACACATCATCTCAGCCGCACTGGAGCATTAAATTAGGATCGTGACAGACGCGACAAAAGCCTGTTGTCGGGGTTTAATTGCCAGCGGTTAAATATGGTGTGAGAACGTGAGGCGGCCCCCGGCGGAGCGCTCGGGTCATAAAGCACCCGGAGCCGAGAATCACTGCTCCGAGGGAAAATCCTTGAGGGCGGAAAATCAATCCCCGAACAAAAGCCAAACTTCAGGATGAATTCAGAGTCTCGGCTTAGAAACCATCTCATTTCATCAAACTGGGGACAAGTGAGCCCAACATGTCCATCCATCACCTGATGGAACCTGTGTGCTGCTGTTACTCACACCGCGGACCGGAGGGGATACCAATCCTATCTTTCAGAATGCCCCGTCACGTCAGTAGCTTTGAGCGAGAGAGTCACTTAGCTCAATGACACTCAGTCATCTGAGTCTTATTCCCTGCTCTGTGTGTGTCTGTGTGTGTGTGAAAGGCCAAGGACAACGTCTGAGCTAAGCAGGGAAGACTGATGGACTCACAGTCATAATTGTGTCATTACCACCCAGTGGAATACGATCGTTAGTCCCCGCGGTCGGAGCTGTGATTAACAGACTGAGGAGAAGCGTCTGTCCGTATCTAAAGTTGACCGCAGACGAGTCTTCACCTCCGAGTCCGAGACCTCGAGGGAACGTTTAGCTTCTTAAAATCCACTGAACACGAATCACACAATTCAAAATGCACAACTCGGAAAGTCAAGAGATAAATCGGACAATCGAGAAGTTTGTGTTCTGCCACATAAACTGGTTATTGCAAAGTTTATTCAACCGAAATCAGGTAGAAACTTTGCTCCTGATTTGAAATGTGTGTGTTTTTAAATTGAAAGGTCACAACTCGTGCTTTTAACTCATAAATCAGGGATTTGCCAGATTTTTACCACCACAACTTTCTGATGCTAACCTGAAATTCACCCCTGTTTCAGTTGACAAGGATCTGAAACACTGTTGGTTTACATGTCTCTGAGGTTAGACGTTCAAATATAGAGGTAGAATAAGTAGACAGGTCAGGTTGAAGAGAGATTCAGGACAAGGACGTATAGCTCTTGATTTTGTCTTTCACAACAGGATTATCCTCAGAGCTTTTAGACGAGAGGTGGCTTCACCAAAACCTCGTAAATCTTGTTATCTTTGTCTTCTTGGATTCCTTATTTTCAGCCTGAGAGATGCAATCTTTTGTTTAATGCCATAAACATCTACAAACCCAATCGCTTGTGCTGAATTCTCAGATTCATTCGGACGTTCTCTGCAGTTTTCAAGAGGAGCTGTTAGGAAAAAACCTCGAGAGAACATCCAGAGCATCTGGCTAAGACATTCAGCCCCTCTGGAAAAGTTCAGGAGATTACCCAGAAGTCAGTGCTTGTCTGGAAGCAGCTTATTGGCCTGGTGTGCTACAGTCCTGAGAACTAGAGATATAAGGATGTGGAAAGTGAGTTTAGACGATCGTCTGCAGGAGCACTGAGAGGAAAGGCTCATTTCTTGAATCTATTGTTTATGGTGTGTCCCTGCATCTGAAGCACAGCAACACGTTTACACAAGTTTCAAAATTAAAGCTATGAGATCTCTCATCTTTACAAAAAAAAAATCAATATCGCTGGCAACTGATATAAATAGATTAAGTTTCATTGAAACCTCAGCTCCCCTGATAAAAGCTGAAAGTGGAGATATGATCGTTGGCGTAATTAACAATGACGGTTTTATCAAAGGAAAAAGAAAATAGAAAGGAAAACCAGAATTTGTCCTCCCTCGTCTCAAAGCTGAGTAATTATCTCTCACCGGCAATCTGATATCACAATCAGGCTAATATGCAAACAGGGAAAAAGCAAATTGCACCAACACTTGCGGCAGAAAACCCCTGTCTCCCTGTTAGTGGAATAAAGCCGGCCTGTAGCTAATCTGCAGTCTCTCCCATTAGGCTACTTAGAGCAAATCATTTCTCCAGGCCTTCACGGGACCTTTCAGGCTCCACTCCAGCTGAAATGTGAACACTTTGGCCCGTGGACCGTGCCGAGCGCCCACTATCCTCCAGCCAGCGAGCCCTCTGGCTGGAGGATTACCAGCCCAATCCCCCGCAGCTCAGAAACGCTCAGGAAATTGAACGGGAATAAGCAGGGAGGAATAACCGTGTGAGGAATGAGGCGAGGGGGAGGGGGGGGGGGGGGGGGGGGGGAGGAGCGCTGCCAAGGACGGCGTTGGCTGTGTCAGAACACGTGCAGTCGGCGTGGCGCAGATGGCAAAGATGGATGCCACCCAGAAGAGTTTGAGAAGTGGGACAGGGAGGGAGGGAGGGGGAGGGGGTGGGGGGGTATATAAACACACTGCCGCTCAGGGAAATGACTGTAATTCATTACGTTGACCTTTAACCAGCGCGCTCGCCCACTGTGACTCCATCAGACCTCAGCCGGTGTTACCCGGCGGGTCGAGTCCCTCCAGCCTCCAGAACCTCTCCTCACGCTCCCGGTCTTTCATCCTCTCTGACTGAGCAGAGGAAAAGAGGGTTTCATTGGTATGTTTTGTCCCTGCTTGTCTTTTTTAGCAGGCACAGTGGTTTTCTGAAGCCTTTATTTAAAAGATAAATCCATTTAATCCTAACTGGGATCTTGTTTTTGCAGCTTTTCCCAATCGTCCCTTGTGATAACGTGCACGAGGAGTTTAGGAGGAGTGACACAAAGTTGAGATTTGGAGATGTAGCAGGTGCTTATCTTTATCTGTCGGCCTCTTCGTGTTTCACACTTTGTTATTCTCACCTCGGTGACTCTCTTTTATACATTTTATAGAACTAACACAGACAACAAACCCAAAAGGGATGGCAAAGTTGCTAGTTTCAGTTTTCACGACAGTTAATTAAGTTTGATTATCATTAAAACTGTTTCCAATTACCACAGTTTTAAAATATCAATGTAAATATGTTCAGATTTGACTCAGAATTGGCATAAGGTGGTGATCCTGAGATCCTTCACGACACTTCATCTGAGGTGACTTTGTATTTTAGTTCTCAAAAGAGCACTGAGGGGAGATTTGAAATTTGATTGAAGATGTTCAACTTAATAATAATGTAACTTCAGGTCTTCATACTTTTAAAAACATGATGTTGAGCTGCTTCTCTCCTGTTTCTGCAGATTCTATTCAACCATAATACAGTTCTGTAGTTTATTTGACAAATTGGTTGTGAAAATGTTCCAGTAGGAGAAACAGTACAGATTTATATATGAGGTGGATATTTCATGTCAGTCGTTGGGTTCATTGCAGAATAACTGTCAAGTCTTCATGCTCAGTTGTGTTTATGTGAATATATAATCAAATCTGAAATATTCCCAAAACCTGTGTGCGTCTGTGGAACACAAATCTCGAGAGCCGTTCATCTTATCGGCTTCGTGCCATGTTTACTGTTCCGAGTCCAGAAGTGCAAAAGTCGAATTTGGGGCAATTTGCAACAGATAAGTTGAATATTAATAAATTAGCAGTAGCGACTTATGCTAAAGTTCCAGGTTCTGAATACGGAGTCGAGCTCTTTGTGCAGCAGCAATTAGCAAAGGTCACGTTGTAGTTTCAGAAAAGAAAAAGCTGCAACCTGCAAGAACACAGGTCGAGGGAAGAGGCAGCTTTAGAAAAGACTAGATATTAAAAATTATGAAATTAATGACAATAGAGAGAGTTAGATTAAGGTGACTGGGATCCATTGGTAGAAATATGAAATAGTCCTAGTGATTCGTTTCATTTAAATAGTACAATTGTTGTTTTATCACCCTAGAACGACCCCTTCATATTTACACACCTTATATTTAAAAACTTTATATTCACAACAGGAGCAGGTCCTCTCTAAGGAGGCGGCCATGTTTTTTACAGTAGCCCAGACTGGACAAACTAAACACCTGCAACTCCACCACTAGATGTCACTAAACTCTCCACACTGAACCTTTAAAAATGAAAGAATTGTGTATCTGTGCTTTCATTCATTCTGGTTCCTGCCCTCTCACGTCTGCTGGTTCCCTGTCAGCTCATCTTGGCTCTAACACGGTGGAGACAGACTTCCCACCGAGGACCCCGGCTGATTTGCAGACCTACAAACACGGCCAATTACTCTTTAATGCCACTGAGTGAGAGCCAATCACCGGCGGCATGGGGCCACTAGCAGGTGGGGGAGCCGACGCACACCACTGCTCCCATCACTGCAGACGGAGCGAGGACAAATGAGGATTACCTGAACCGCTCTGGATCAATAAGAGACTTTCCTCTCGGCGCTCATCACTTACGCCCTCATCAGACACGGAGGGGAGCTGCCATGCAGAATAAGTGAGGCCTTCTCGACATATTGCAGGTGTGTATTTCCATGTGCCTGCAGCTCCTGGTGTTGTGATGTGTGACCAGACTCAGCAGGGACACGTAAGCAGAGGCTGTCAGTTTTAGCGGATTAGCTGTAGCATGGGGCAGGTGGTGCACTCCGGGTGGAGACACATCATGTTTTCATGTGCTTATCTGCAAAAACCCAGGACAGCTACAGCTACACACACCACCACACGCATGCACACACAAGCATATTTGCACTCTCACACACACACACACAGACACACACACACCTTCATCCCGACTGTGGGAGCTCTGCAGGCAGCGCTGCCCTTGATGGGCTCATTCCAAACCTCTGTGGACGGGAGTCCTGCAGGTTTCACACACACACAGAGAAGATCTGCCTGTGTGCAGCTTGCAGCCACCCTGCACACCAGCATCTGTGTGTCCCTGCACCCAGAGGACTAATACAGGCTTTATTTGCTACCGCACAATAACAGCGATTGTTGTCTCAGCAACACAGAGACACAAGATGGTTGAAATGCTGCAGAAATGACTTCCTGAGTCTCAAACCGTCGGTCCCAGGGGTTTGGAAAATGTGTTTAGACGACTTTCTGTGACAACTCATGACTTGAGGACGCACTAACTGGGAAACACTTAGTGAAACAGGCACCAGAGCCTCCAGCAGAATGTTCCCAGTAACAGAAGGAACAACCAGAACACTGACATTTAATGGTTCAGTTCGCCGGAATTACAAAAAAAGACATTTCCAGGCGTAGCCGTGAAGATGGTTAATTTATTAATTTATTTTGTGTGCCAAGGTTTTTAGATGTTTGCCTGAGACCATGCCAATACAAAGGAAGTGAGCAGAATTTAAATTGCGTCGATCAAAGCATTTTAAAACACAATCTTGCTACAAACAGTTTTCACTTGAACTAATTCTTTGTTTCTCTGGTGAACTTTTCCAATTTGAGTTTAATGAAAGTCCAGGAACGAGAACATTTACCTCAATTCCACCGCGATGGAGGCAAAGAAAAGAGGAAACTGTGAGTAACACGTCAACACTTTGAAAGTGCAATTTGAAGTAGTCATGAAATATATATTTTACAGAAATGAAATTTATGCTTATTACATTGATTTCTTATATTCTTTAACCTTCTTAACCAAGATAAGAAATCTTACTTGTGAAACATGTTCCTAGGTCTGGACGCTTTCTGTATATTTAGCCTTAAATGAAGATCTGCATCTGTTCTGAACTATTTAACAGTTTTGTAAAGTTTAGTAAAACTTATATCCCTTCAGTTATTTGTTTAGAGGAACCCTGAAGTGTGGGTAAGTCACACTTCTCGTTTTTCTCATCAAAAAGCCTTAAATCTAAAACGTCCCCGTTTCCCCTTTGCCTTTCGGGACCCCCCCCCCAAGTTGGCAGAATTGACGAGTCATTAATCACGGCCACTCAGAATCCCACAGTGACACTATGGATTTCATGTGAAACACAGACTGATGGGTCGGACTCAGCTGGAGAATCAGATATTTGGCTCTGAAGTGATTTTATCGAGCGTATTTTCAATTAGTGCGACACAATGTGATGAGCTCTCTCTGCAGGATCTAACATGACGTGGCCATTAGCCTTTTGTTTCTGTGGATAAAGGATCAAATAGAGAGAAGTGATCTATTATGATCATTGGTATTTATATTTGACATATTATATTTAAATTGTCAGATATAAAGATACAGAGGTGGAGCCATTTATTCTATACAAAGACATAGGACGTACATTTGTGTTGTTGGATATATTCTGTCTTTGTATTTTGTCCTTTTGATTCCCTCGGTGTCTGGTGTGATGTATTTGTTATTCTACATGTGTGGCATATATTGAGAAATTCAAATACACAAAGATAATGTGTCCATCCAAAGAGTTATCACAGCAATTTATATCCTCGAGGGAGCAATGACTTCTCTCTTCAAAATGCAGCCGCGTGCTTTTATCAAAACACTTTGATTTTTTTAAATTGCATTTTACTCCCCTGAAATTCATTATGATGCATGAAATTGTCTATAAGGAAAAACCTTTGATTGCCTCTTGCACGGTCTGGAACTGGAGCAGCCTCTCAACCACAGTGTGTCTGGAGTGAGGCGAAGCAGATCCAGCTCCAGCAGACGCTATGTTAAAAGCTAAAGATAGAGAGAGAGAGAGAGAGGGGGGGGGGGGGGGGGGGTTGAGAGAGGAGAAGGGAGGTTTGCTGTGGTGTCAGCGGAGATAGAGCGGAGATCAGGGACATGTTACAGAGCGTCGCCCGGAGCCTGTTAGCTGAGGGGACACAGCGGAGGCGCTCCCTGAACCCGGGGAGCTCGGCTGCTCCGGAGCTAAATGAAAGGAAGCTGAACAAACAGAAACAGCCCCGTTAGGGTTCTGATGTGCCGGCCCAGCACTGGGATGTAATCTTATTACACACGGCAGAGGAGAAGAGAAATGAAAAACAGGGCTGTAGGTCGCAGCAAACCGCAGAAGAGTGCAATAGACAGAAGGGGAGAGAGAGGGAGAGAGAGGGAGAGAGAGGGAGTCGTGGCACGGATTTGATTGAACGCATGTTAATTAGGCCAAATTAAACGTTTGCTATTGTGCTGCAAACACAATACACAGCCGGCGGAGCGGTGAAACAAATCCACCTTTACAAGTGAAACAAGGGCAGGTCGGTGTTCGAGCTCCACATTAGAGAGCGGCAGAGTTACAGGGCACAACAGGAGCTAATGGGTCCATTAACGTGGGTAGAGCGACCAGTGAGGTTCCTCCACAGCAGGAGGATCCTCCACAGTAACCCCCCCCTCGAGACCATCTCTATACAAATCAGCTTCAACTCTGCATATGTGCAAATCCCTGACTCGACTTGAGCATGCCTTGCGAGCTGCTCTGGATTTCCACGGAGGAGCCGCGCTGATGGGGCCTTTAATTTGAAACATGGAGGAGGAAGGAGGCGCGCAGACGAGGCCCTCGAGTGGGAGATCATTCGGTTATATTGAGGAAATATGTCCATATAAAGCTGGGAACATATGCAAGAAGGATTTGCAGTATCTCCGTGCACTTTGGTTTTGGCCATTAGACCCACACTGGGATTTCCTCCCACCACAGACGAGAGGAGAAGCCGGAGAGCGGCGCTCTGTGGTAGCAACCGGCCGTTTGGGATGAGCGTCCCTGCAGCACTCAGCAGGGACACAGGGAATCATGTTGTTTGCTCGGTGCTGATGCAACTGCTTTCAACATCAGCAGGTCCAGCTCTTCCCTTTGCTGGATCCTTTTTTTTTAGGGATACAATTAAAAAAGTTGTCAACAACAGCGGGGATCATATCGGAGTGGCCGGGAGCTGAGAGGAAACAGCAGATGTGAGGGTACAGACACAAGATGAGTCCATTAGCAGGAACCTTAGAGCACTCACAGACACTGAGTGGGTCAGTCGGTCACTGGTGTGACACCGAGCTGGAGCAACAACACAACCCACAGGAGGGTCTCAGTGCTTTTCTATCAATTATAATTACTCCCGTCTCACAGGATGCATCTGATCGTACAGAATGAGCTTTTGTCCCCGAGCTGCTGAGAGCTCTGTTACATGGCATCCTAATAGACGGACTGGGACGCACACACACACCAGTGGTTCAGCCTCACTGGTCTGTGATGGAGTTAAACACTGGATTATCTCCCAAATCCTGCAGCTCCAGATAACAGTGTCCTAAACCAGCAGCTAAATGCAAAGACAGCCCTGGAAAACGGCACCAGTACTGAACTCAAACTGGTGACAGCAGCATAAACCATTATGTTCACATTCATATATCAACCTTTAAAGATGCATTGCGAGCAAACAACCTTTGACCTTTTAGTCCCGGGAACTAAAAGGTTCCTGCTCATCACTGTTCATCTGTGTCTCCACCGAGGTCACATGACCCGGGGAGCCGAGGGAAATGAACCTGCTGACGGTCAAACAAACAACAACTGGTCGATGAAGAAGAGTAAACAACAACAATGATGCTATATACACCTCCACAACAACATGGAGGAGATTCAGATCATGCTGCTGTTGTAAATGGTTTTGTTGTGTCGACATTAGATAAGAGACGTAAACTGGTAACCACAATACAGAAAAGAAAACAGTGGAGATCTCAACCAATCAGGGTTGATTAAAAAACGATGCCAAAACGTTTCCAATACAGTACATAATTACAGTTTAGGCATAAACGTTGTGACAAACAAGTATAAATACACGGAAAACAGGAATAGAAACAAATATAAAGAATTTGAATTAACTCTGACACCGATACATCTATCACGTTAATAATAAAACCAGGGCTCATAAACATTTTGACCAATGGATTTCCATGATTTTCAATAACTTTAAAGCAAATTTCCATGACCGAAAATTTTGTGAAAAAGTGACAAAATGTAGTATTTAAACTAACAATGAGAATTCCAAGGCATAGAGTACACCTTAAATGACACAACCCCAAGTATGCCTGCTTATATGTTGAGCGTATTTCTTTAAAATCATATGAATTATTTAAAACACAGCGTAAATGAACGACATGAAAATATGAATATTACAAATTTCCATGACTTTTCTAAAACTTTTGGGATTTTAATTTTTTACCATGACTTTTCCAGGTTTTCATGACCGTAGGAATCCTGTAAAACTGACTAATGAACGTTCACAGTTTCCTGTAAAGTATTTACAAAGTGAAGTCACAACGTAAAATGATGGGAAGCAGAACCAAGGCGATGATATAACAAGCTTCACATCAGATACACACTTCTATGTCACTCTCACACCTCAGTGGATGTGAAACAAGCTAATGGAAGCAAAGCTAAAGGTCACACAGATCGCCGCGGCCTTCAGAGCAAACTGTCACTTCATGCAGAGCAGCTCGGCGGACGCTCTAGCTGCTGAAGCTCCACGCGCTCACACTGTGGCAGCAGCCGGGCCGGAGCGGCGGCAGTTAGCCCGGCTGGAGCCTTTGAGCCGGTGAGTGTTGACAGGACGGATCAATAGAGACCACCGACTTCTCTCCGGCTGCCCGGGATGAGAACGAGTTTCCAGAGCTGCAGAGAAGAGGAGCAGCAGTCAGGCTGCAGAGCGCCGCCTTGCAACCGGACTCATCTCTAGAATCCAGCAAGATGTCAGCCCACATGCTGTGATCCATCTTTAATGGAAGAGATAAACACGCAGGCGGGGGTGGGCAGGAGAGAGCGGCTCCAACCGCCATTAGCGTGTGTTTGTGTTGCTACACGTGTGCATATTCTGCATATCACACACATTTGTGGGTTCTCTGAGATCAGGCAGATGGCTTTGAATAATAAAACCTTCAACACGTGCTCGCGCTGGGTTTAGAAATCGAGGTCTGTGTCGTACACGCTGCGGCGGAGACACAACACGCTGCGGCAGACACACAACACGCTGCAGCAGACACACAACATGCTGCAGCAGACACACAACACTCTGCAGCAGACACACAACACTCTGCAGCAGACACACAACACTCTGCAGCAGACACAGAAAACGCCGCTGCAGACACACAACAGGCTACTGCAGACACACAACACTCTGCAGCAGACACACAACACGCTGCTGCAGACACACAACACGCTGCAGATCCTCAGGCTTCTCGCACCACACAAAAAACATTTTCATCAAAAATCACAGCCTTTTCTTCTCAGGGTCATTAATCTGGCAAAACTGGAAAACACACACAAGAGATGTGGCACAGCTGGATTCAACTCTCTCTCTCTACATGGGTCGTGGATAAATGTCCAAATATATTTAGAGACGATTGTGAAATTTCAGTTATTCTATAAACGCTGAGGATTTCAGATTTACTTTATTGAGCAAAATCCAACAAATGGCTCTCGTGGAACTTGCTGCTCACTAGTTATTCTCAATAGGTGAAAGCATTCTCATATCTAAAGGATCATGTTATAGGTTGCAAGTTGAAAACTGACAAATTGATGTCAACCCTTTAGCTAATGTTAGACAACAGCTAACGTTAGCATTCAAACACTTTACCATTTGACATACGATTGTACATGTGTTTCATTTTTAAATATCACATCTTATCCATCAATTCATCCGACAAACAACCAATTCACATTCTCACCTATGATCAATTTGGAGTCTTGACTGTGTTTGGACTGGGAGGAAACTGGAGAAACCACAGAAACCCCACTGGGAACCTTCCTGCTGCAGTGCCACCCACCCAATTCACATTCATTTGAATGTGAAGTAAAAGTGCAGTGGGTGTAATCAAGTTTAAAATGTAACATTAACTGTCTTGTTGTTTTGGGAACAAACAAACTGGAAACAGAGCAAAAGTAGAAATATCAATATAACCTCTCACAACAGATGATACACCTCCTTCCCTCCAGGAGAGAGAGAGAGAGAGAGTCCTCAAAGTGACAGAGCGAGAGAAACCAGGCACAGATAAGACTCCTGCTGAAATCCTCTGGTAAATAAGTAAATAATCTCATATTCAATCATTCAGCCGCATATTAAAACGTTCACGGGGAAACAATAATCAGGTTTCATGACAGCTCGGAGACAAAGCCAGGGACGACTCTCTGTTTGTCGAACACACACCAGGAGGGATCTGTCAGGATATCAGTGACACGCTGCTCAGCTTTGTTTAGAACTCAGATGTTCCTCTAAACCCCATTACCGCTGGAGGTGAGGGTGAAGCCATGTCAAACATCCCCACACTGTGCAGCAGGATTCCAGCTAATCCACTTACAATGGAAGTTTGAGCTGCCTTAAGGGAGAAGCAGCCCCCCCCCAAAAAACGTGGATAATGCCGCCGTAACAAATAGAGCGATTTAAAAAAAGTTGATCTGACAACGGGCCGGCTCCCGCTCACCACATGGAGAGGGGGGGAGGTGGATCTGAGTGGAGCTCTGGGTAAACCTCTTTACCATGCAGATCAAACACAGCCCAGCACACAGAGCGGCTCGCGGCTACGCAGCTTCCAGAGCGTTCAGCGTGTTCAGTGTGTTCAGTGAGTCGCCGCTCCGGCCCCAAAGACAACCGAGCAAATCCTCTTTATCTAATCTAATACGGCCATTAGCGCGATCACTCGTCCTCCGAGTCCGAGGGAGACAATCTGCAAAGTCCAGAACCCGGACGTGGACAGAATCCCAGTCGCCTGGTATACCTCCAAACCCAGATTATACGTCTTCCAGGAAACGTGAAGACCTCGTCCCAAATACAGACTCTTCTTTTTGTTAGTTATACTTTTTCTGCACTTTTTAATTCAATACAAAGGAAACTGAACCAATTTAGAAATACTGACTTGGACGACAAAGAACCTTTCTCACACAGTGTCTCCATTTATGACACGTTTTCATTAATCTCATCACTTTTCCTCCACTTTTCCTTATTGTTGTCTCTTCTCTTGTTGATTTTCCAACAACAACAAAGCTCTTGAGTGTGAATCTGTATCTTAACCTTCCATGTATATTATCTGCAGAGACTCAACCCATGTGGCTTGAGCCATCAAGGGAACAAGACCTGGAACTTCACATCACATCACAGCATCACACATTGAGCTCATAGCTGCATTATCATATTGAGACATTGCAGGTTCTGACATTGATATTTTCAGAATGTTTAAAATGAGAGAAATGACAGATGGGAGTTTTAAAACCTTAAAATTGTCCATCAAAGCTGTAAAATATCATTAATGGACAAAATATACAAATCATTATCAATATCAGCTCTTTCCTCATAATCCACGAATCCTCATGCTTCGTGAAACCAGTCACACCACAAACACAAAGCTCCCAACCAACAACATTGCATCAGAACAAATCATATTCCCCTCACAGTCATATTCCTCCAGGCCTCACTCTGCATCGAGTCCCACCGAGCAGTGAATTAACACTCACACATCCTGCTCTTAACATCTCCAGCTAATAAACATAATGAGTCAGTCACACGAGCCTCGTGTCGGCCCGGGCTCCGGTCCTACCTTCACAGTAAGTGGAGTCCCCGTGGATCGAGGCGTAGCCGCTCTTGCATTCACACTCGGCTCTGGTATTCCGGTTTTTGCACTCGGAGTTTTCTCCACAAATGAGTCCCTCTGCGCAGAAGTCATAACCTGAGAGAGAGAGGGACGGAGGAAGGCTGGATTTACTCTGGATCTTAAGATTTGCTCACTGTGGATAAAGAGCAAACAAATGCACAAATGAGGAACTTTGCTTCTGACATGTTGACGATGTGGAGCAGTGATAAAGTCTTGTTTTCCATGAAAGCTTGCAAACACACATCGAGAATAAAAAACAGTAAACAATCAACATCTCGGACAGAACGTCACAACAGAGTGACAGTCACAGTGTGTGTACTCCTCCACATGTTTGTACATTGTGTTGTCACCATTTTGAGAAGTTGTCTTTTTATATTATTCTACATCAACAACAGCAGATGTATTTTTGGATTCTGTGTCAGAGGAAACATCTCCTTGGGAATCAGATGCGTTTTTTTCAGGCTTGCTGCCAGGAATCAAACCGTGTCCGTCCGACTGGTGCGCCGCCCGTGTGCCACCGTGCTTCTTTAAATCCAAACTCACCCCCACACCGAGGTCCTGCACGTGCACAGAAACGTGACATCACAGACGGGCTGAGAGTCAGTGGAGTGAGGGGGACAGACAGAGATGATTGTCTCCAGTAGGTGCAGGACCATCATGTCCTGTAATGAGTGACAGACCGGCGGCACATAAAAGCCCCTGAGAGACGGGGGGGGGGGGGGGGGGGGGGAGGGGGGAGCCTGGGGAGCCATTACTGTGGAAAGAGCTGTGTCGGCATTATTCTTCCCCACACGCCACAGAAAGGGGGGGGGGGGGGTAATGTCCAACCCTGAGAGGACATGAACACCGGATCCATCTCCACTGGTTGGTTTAGGTTTTTCACCTCAGCAAGTTTGTTTGTTGTCTCCACCTGCTTCTCTGAACTTTTCATTTTAACAATATCATGAAATAGTAAAACCCTATTTTAGCTGCTCTCTGTGAGTTGATATAAATGTAATTCATTGTGTAACGTGAGCATATAATGTGGTTTCATCTCCATCAAAGGCCCTGGAATCATATTCAAATCAAATTAAAAGCATATTTGTGGATTTACAACTCTTATAATATTTTGGTGCAGATTGAGATCAGGTGGCAAATCCAGGAAATGTTTTTTGTTCACTTAACTTTACTAGATATAATACTTATACTCCAAATTTTTTGGACCTTTTCACCTATTTCCTATTGATGGATTTTTGATCTTGTAGGAAAATCATATTTTGGTGGTTAAATATTTTCCTTGGCTGAGATATGATCTCTACTGAGTTGTACCAAGGTTTAATTTGCAAATCACAGAATTCTGCGGGAAAATCCATCCCAGTAAAAAACAGAGGGGTGCAAACACCCTGACAACCGACAGCTGTATGATTACCAATTTAACAGAGCGCGACTTTGTGGACTTAATACTGAGGCTGGAGTAAATTTGCGAGCAGAGGCAAAGCCCTGAGTCACAAACTGGAGAAGAGGTCTGCAGATGATCTGGAAATAATGAGCAGCTCTGACTTTCTACTGCCCTCAGGGTGTGAGTGTGAGGGAAAGAGAGAGGAAGAGGAGGAGAAGAGGAGGAACGGGGACTCTAATCTTTAATTGTTGCTTCTTACAGACTAAACTCTCCTCTCTCTCTCTCCTCTCTCTCTCTCTCTGCACCTCTATCTTGCCTTTTTTAAATCTTCCCTAATTCTTATCAGCCTCTCTCTCCTCCTCTTCCTCTCCTCGGGTACTTTCTCTCCTCATCCGACTCCTGACTGTTCTCTCAACACATCGGCTCTTATCCTCTCATGTGCTTTGAATGCACTCCCTTCCCTCCGTTCTTTTCAACAGAGCAGCTCTAAGACTTTATATCCTCTTTCCTTCTCCTCTCCTCGCTGCCAACCCCCCTCTTCTCTCTCATCTTCCCTTTTCCTCCCTGCATCTTTAAAAAGGTATTTTTCCTTTTCTGTTTTTTTTCCCATATCCCTGCATTTTGGTCTTCCCGGTGAATCCGGGCCCTGCTGCTTATCTTCAGTGTCCTCTGCTCACAATCTGCCCTGGGTTCCTCTCATAATGGCTCCGTGGCTGACAGCCTCCTACGGTTTGTTTATTCAGTGTATTTACTGAATTACCGGTGGCTATTTACCCTGTAGTACCTCCCTGCCAAAGCAGCGGGACTCAGGCAAATTGGCGTAGCAGGTGCCTTACAGCAGACAGACCAATCTGCTCGGGTAGGCACTGCAGCCAAGAAGCTTTCATACCGGGTTGAAAAGGGAGAGAAACATATTCATTGCGGAGGCACAGACTGAATCTGAATCAGCATCCGGACGACTGGCTGTGTTTGCTTCTGGGGGGGGGGGGGCTTCTGTGCACCCACGTCCAGAGACAAAGTGATTCATGTGACTGTGGAGAGTGAATGACGGGGGGGGGGGGGCGTACCTCTGCACACGTTGCAGCAGCGGCCGTCCGGGAGGATCTGCTCGCCGGTCGTGCAGTTGAGCTCCGGACAACTTTCTGACACTTTGATCATCAGGCCGTTCTGGAGGGACACAGGCAGAATATTGATATTGATATTAAGGTTAATTTTCAAACCATTTACCTGCAAGGATACAGTTTTATGCACATTTCCCCTTTTTCAACCATGAAAATACGTTTAATGAAACTTAAAAACATTCTTTATGGACACCAGCAAAAGCATTGTATCTATTCTTTCACCACATATTGAACTTTAGAAGGTGAGTTGAAGCTTTGCCATATTTTCAAATACTCAATTTTCAAAAGCAAAGAGAAATAACCTATTGGAAAACGATATATACCTGCGCTAAGGTTATATTGAACTGAAGTAAAATGCTCTATAGAAGTAAGATTTTACTACAAAAACAAACCGAATCAAATTTTTCAAGGTAAATAAAGTGCCATTATGAAAAAATATATATATTTATATGTATTTTTTGCCAAACTGATGTTTTAATTGGTGCACAGTGGCGCCCTCTTCTTCTTCCATACCCTGTAGTTCCTCCATTTAATATACATATTGTCCTGGATTATTGATATTGTAAACATGATGGGAAATGAAACACAGCTTATATTCATACACTAAACATATTGTAATAATAACAAGCAGGTTGACAAGGTACCGTTTGATTGGTTGAACTCAACTTTAGACATACAGACAACTGTGGCTCCAGCAAATCAGTCGATCATAACATGAATGTGTTAAATTGGAATCAGAAAACATTTGAAATATTAAACTCTCCTGTTTTTTATCTTGTTACTTTTATGTTTTTTAAATATTTTTTAATTAATCTCACACAAAGGCCTGTGGCTACAGTTGAACCTCCTGATTCAGGCATCACATGGTGAGGTTGACTCTGCTTTGGGAACATATGAGACCACACTCACAGTTAAAAGGATGAATTTTCCGATATGTAAAAAAAATTATATATTTCGGGTCTGAATCCGGCTGCCATGACAACGAGGAGGTGGAAAGTAAAGGCCGTGTGGCGGCTCAGATCCATGAGGTGGATATGAATATGAATATGATTATGAATACAGAGTGAGGAGCAGACACATGCACCAGAGGAAACACACGCAGATACAACTGGGTGACATCTTCCCACTGGGATATAAAAACAAATAAGACACAACAGCTCCTAATGAAGAAGCAATTCAAACCCCTAACACTCCTTATTCATTCATAAATAAATACTTAACATTAACTCTTACTCTATAACAGTGTCCCACATGGTTATTTTATATGATCACACCATTTGTTGCTATAAGGAAGTGACAGTTGATTCTTTCCTCTCGTGTGTTAAAGGATCTTCTCATTCTTGCTGAATTAATGGACAGAAAGAGGAAAGTGACGTGTTTCCTGAACATAAGAGCATGTAAAGCTTCTCAGGTTTTCTTTAAGCAACACCAAATATACCAATTATATGTATATATTATTTACAAAGAGATCAGACTGCAAAGCTCTCACTGTTTTCCAGCACTTGAGATTTTCGTTAAAAGTCTTTTAAACCTTAACAAATAACAGACAAAGTTATATTAAGGGATGGAAATGTCCATAACACCTCTGCACCTGTTCTTCTATTGCTCTGGTCTTCAGCAGTGTTTTCCATTTATTATTTAGACTGCAGCAACCGGCCATATCCTAATTTGTCCTGCCACAAGTTTCACAATGAACAAAACCATTGTTGAGGCTTCTTACAGGAACATAATACCGCCATTGAATGAATTAATCATGTAGGAAACTCTGTACAGTATCACACACGTCATGTTTATCTTCCAGCTGATGTTTGTTAGTTTTAAGACGAGGTGGAAGGCGAAGCTGCGTCTGCTCCTGAGGACGTGAGAGCAGCAGCGACGAGGAGGAGGTGAGAATGGAAGGCAGCGATAATGAGCACCGGGAGGGAAGAGGGTGCCGGTGAGAGCGACGGCACTGAGGAGCCGGGGCATGAGGAGAATGAGGAGCCGGGCCAAGCAGGGGGGGGAGAACAGAGAGAGAGAGAGAGAGAGAGAGAGAGAGAGAGAGAGAGAGAGAGAGAGAGAGAGTCATCCCCACATCCACAGATCAGGGGGGACAGCAGGTCTCCGCTCACCCTGAGAACCACCGGGGTAAGAATGACCAAACAGCAGCGAGGAGCAGGAAGTGTGATGAACCCCCGAGCTCCTCGTCAGAGTAAGAGCTGCCTGGTTGAGTTTCATGAGTGACAGGCGCATGTGTCAGGAGTTGGTAGAGACCAAAACATCAATTACAGGAGAGTGACTGCAAATCGCTGCCCCCTGCAGGTTAATCTACTTTACTAATTGCCAATAACAACACTGGTTCCTGTGGACCAGCAAGTGGCTCCATCACGGAATCCTTAAGGCTTTCCCTTTGTTTGATTTAACAAATAGAAATGATGATCAAAACAAGTCAGGGCATTTAAAAATAAATAATAATTCCACAGTCTAAAGTTTATTTGACAGGGAGGAAACTATTTCATGTGTGAATGATGAAGAACAAAACATTCTCCAGCTTTTGGTCCCATTTTTTTTGAAGATGTCAGGTTTAATTTTTCCACAGAGGAAACTAAAAGCAACAGTTAATTTGGTTACTCAAGATTTTTTGGGGGAAATGTAAATTATAATTCAAAGCATATTAGATATCTGGCCTTAAAGATGCATAACTCACTAAAACACTTTAACTTTACTGGTTTTAGTTGTGGACCAGGATGATTTAAATCCTTTCACACATTATCTTAAAATAATTTATTATTTCCCTGTCTCTCTCTCTCTCTCTCTCTCTCTCTCTCTCTCTCTCTCTCTCTCTCCAAATGTCAATGCATATATTATTATTCGCTGCCGTTCCCACTTCCTCCCTCTCCACTGTTGGGGGCGAGGGAACAGAGCGAAGGTCAAAACATCGACCACCAATCAACCGCCCCCCCCAAAAGAAACACACACTGTTCACTGTACTAACATGTTGACGTATCCTGCTGAGATTTAAGGACCTCAGAATATATGAGACGACATGAAACCTCTGAGAGTATCAAAATAAAACGTTTTTTTGGTCCCATCCCAAAATAATGTGTCCACAAATCTGTCATTTAGCAGCCTTCACATCCAGGAGAAGAGGACGCCTCTAATTGCTTAAAGCTTCCAGTCAACATAGTGATGGTTCAGGGTCTCCGAGGGATAACAACGAGCAGAGGAATCCACAGAGCGGCTCTTTGTGAGCAGTCACACACACAAACCTCTAGGGTTGTTTCCTCAAAACGTGTTTTTCCTCTTCACAGATAAATGGCCCCAGAGCAGAGGAAGCTCACCTCCGTTCTACACTGAACTGGACTAATGGCTTTAATTAGAATCCATGCAGTGATGAAGCCCCAGTTTAAACCAGGCCTTTGTGTTGCTGTGTTCATGAGTTATTCTAATTACCTGGATATCTCACCATTACAGGGGAGAAAGAAAGGCAGATTGAACAGACTGGGACAGGGAGGGCCTGCTGGCTAATTGAATAACACACAGAGCATTCCACCACACACATCCTGAAGGAACCTGGCTGGAGGAACAAAATGCTCGATGTGGAGTTACCTTGCATTCCCTGCAGCTCCGGGATAAAAAGCGCCGGCCCTCAGAGAACGTCTTTCCCATGTAGGTGCACTTCGCTGTGGAAAAACAAAAACAACTGCTTCAGTATCACTCCCCCCCCCATTAAGGTGAGCACAGTAACTATGAAAACACCAGAAGCAGAAGAGTTCCTCGGCCGGTAATATAAGCTCCTGCAGGACTTTTCAACAATAGTGAGTAATGCTTTTAAAAAAAAAGTTTACGCCCGAAGTTCTGCAGAGCTAATTCCATTAGAAACAAACTTGTTCTTGGCCAGTGTGCATGAGTGGAGAGGAAGTGTATCAGCGCATTAAGAATACAACAGAGGAGACCCTTCTGCATACTCCTCCGGCGATACAGCAGAAATAGAAAAATGAAGCATATGAAACGACGTCCTCCTCTCTAGAGGGGAGGACCACGGATCGCTCTGGAGCGCCGCTCCCTCGTTCCTCTGTGCCAGAGCTCTGATGTGCGCAGGGGAGGAACAGGAGGAAGAAAGAGAGAGCGCAGGGATGGAGGGAGGCGGAGGAGGGATGGAATTATTCAAAGATGGACTACACCTCTGGGATTTAGTGTTTTTCTTTTCTGCAGTATAGCGAGAGAGAGAGAGAGACACAGTTGTTCATGGGTCTGCGAGCGGTTAGCAGACCCCTGTGCTCTATAGGAGAAGTGGTGCTTGTGTTTCAGCTTCCATGGAAATCAGGCGACTGTGATCTGTGCTGCTGCAGAGAGTTCACTCTGGTTTCATTGCACCAGCAGAACCACAGCTCGAAAAACAGAGGCCGTATAGACAGTGGTTGTGGTTTTAAATCACACCTTGTGCTCTAATTACGAAAAAAAACACCTTCTTCTCCCAGTTAACCCTCAAATTAGGTTTCCACTCTTGGGTGTTTCCGGGCTAACGAGCTAAAATGGCGGAGAAACAGCGTTGGAGGAGGAGCTGCGTCTCCATTGGCCGATAGACGTGAATTGGAGCGAAACAGGAAGTGAAAACTGGGAAAAGAAGAACGTGGAAGAGAAGCTTCACGTCCGCTAATGGAATGTGACTGCTGCTCTCAAGGAGCGGGGAGGACCAGAAAGTGAGATGTGGCAGATACACCGTTTTTTAAAATGTGCGGGTAACCTTTGAAGTAATGGAGCTTCAGCTTCACTCAGACTTAAAGAACAGACTTTTAATAATCTGTAGCCGGGGCTTTTTAATTCTGACCCTCAAACCGCATGATGAGGTTCAAAAATCAATTTCTAGCTGATTTTTTTTTTTGCTGGAAATAATGAAATAATTCTAGACGACTCCCACACATAGTAACTTTTTATCCTGCATGTTATCTGCTGCTCTTCTGTGTTTGGTTTTGGAATGACTGAAAGAGAATCCCCCCTCTGAACTCTGGATCTCCTCACTCCTCCGCTCGATGAACCTCCTGCTTCTACTGCTTCACCATCACACTCAGTAAAAACCATGTGCTTCCCCATTTGTTTTGTGACCACGTGCTGCAGATACTTACGTCTGCACTTCTTGCAGCAGGTCCCGTCCACGTGCACAGGCAGCGAGTCCTCCGAGCAGTTTGCCGGAGGACAGAAAATCCTGCGACACTCCACTACTCCGTTCTGAAAGAGAGAAATCACATTTTCTTTATTCCCCCTTTTTTTTTTTTTTTTGCCCTCATAAAAACATGCAGGTATCAGAAGGAAGAATCCATCACTCAGGGAGCGGGTACACCTTTCGCCTGTGGCACTGCTAAAAGATTCACACTGAACATGTCTCCCACTTGCCTCTATGTCTCAATTTACATTTGTCATTCAATATTAAAAGCTTGATTCTCCCCCCCGCCCAACAGTAAACCTGAGTGTGCGCCGTTCAATACAGTTTACAGTGCAGCTCCAGCAGAGTTGGCCCCATGCAAACCAACCCAGACCCGTTCAGAACACCGCCTTCAGGACTGCAATCTGAAAAACTGAATAGCTATATGAGAAAAATCATAATGTGATACAGCCCAGATAACAGATTCATCATCCAGCGCCGGACGGGTGATACTGAAATTGAGCAGCCGGCTGATAGCAAGTAGTTATTCGGGCCCTGAAGGACCGCCTTCATTTCTGAAGCTGATATACTTCTCTCTCTCTCTCTCTCTCTCTCTCTCTCTCTCTCTCTCTCTCTCTCTCTCTCCCCTTCATTTCGTGAGTCATCGGGAATGGTTCCCCCAGGAAGCCGCAGTTATCAGTTAATGGTTTGTCCACGGGTTGGAAATCAGACCAAATCAACTTCACCCTGTGCTTGATGTGCAACGATGCGGAGAGTCCATTCCCCGAGGGGCCGGGGAAGGGGCTGGCCTGATTCAACACATCCTGGAATCTGACTCCTGTGTCTGAGCGCGGGCAGAGACACTTATTGGGGGGGGGGCGAGGGGGAGCTTATTAGGGGGCGGGCCAGGGGCCAGGGGGGAGATGATGCTGGGAAACTGGGAAATGTGATGGGAAGTGGAGTTAAGTGTTGAGAGAGGAGGGCTGTGGTGACTTTCCATTAAAGAGGAGATTCTGTTCTGTGATTCAGATTTTCTGGTTGTGGAAGCTATTTGTCTTTGTGGATTTTTGATTCCTTTGATTTCCAAGGTCACTGCACAAATTCCATCTTTTTGTCTTTCATTAATTCTGACTTATTATTATGAAATATCGATAAATGTACTTTATCGATTCCACTTCAGACTCTATCTGATCTTCCTCTACCTTCTGTTTGAAATGGAAACTACAACAAGAGAAGAAGATGATGTCAGACTTTGTGGATTAAGATGATTTTAACAATCTTGATGGAGCTTAAATAAGAAGGGGACTTAATTAAGGGATTAATAAACTAAGCCTTAGATTGTTTCCTGTGGACACAAACACCTCCACCGGTCTAGGAAACAGCTTTACACTAATCTCACATTTGTTTGAAGAAAATAAAACATTCAGCCACAGTAAGTGGTCGGAGGTATTGTGTGTTTTTGTCGGTTGTTTGTCTGTCGAGTTCTCGTGAAAACGATATCTCAAGAACGCATCGAGTGAATTTCTTCAAATATCTGAGCAAATGTCCACTTGGACACATGGAGGAACTTGTAGGTCAAAGGTCAAGGTCATAGTGACCTTACCAAACCTAAGAATTGTCAGATTTGATGCAACTTTGGAATCATGGATGAACTGATTTGATTATTGTGGTGAAAGGACAAAGTTCAAGGTCACAGTGGCCTCACGTGGTATTTCAAGTATGAATTTGGGTATTTTCTTCCCATTTGGACCGGTTGTCTCTTGAACTCAAAGAATAACAGTCAGTGGCCAAAGGAAAAGGTCACGTGACCTCATGTCATTGTGAATGCAACACGTCTCCTGGAGAGACTCACACTCTCCTGGATGGCGGCGGCACACATCAGCAGCAGAGCGATGGTTCTGGTTCATCGTGTGAAAGCCGGGGGCCTTCTGAAGGTTGAGGGTGACACTGACCTTACATGCACAGTTCCTGCAGTTCTCCGGCTCCACCCACAGCTCCTGGTCCCGGTACACCAGGCTGTTGGCGCTGCAGGTCCTCTCGCAGTGACAGCCCTCCAGCTGGGTCAGCCTGGACTCGGCGTAGTTCAGCTGAGGACGAGCACAGAAGCATCGTCATCGTGTCAGATCATGAAGTGTAAACGAGCATGCAGGTTAACCTCCCCCCCCCCTCTGGTGTTCCAGTGCTCGGTTTTCACTGGGAGCCGCTCGTTAGAAGAGCCCACTGAATAATGGGTGATCCCCATTCAGCTCAGGCTCCTCACCTCAGGCTATGATCTACTGACAGATGACAGACAGGACTGACAGCCCCCCCCCCCCCCCCCCCCCCACACTACCTCCTCCTTCTCCAGATCATCTCATGATCAACGCTCTGCACGCTTGTCTCTCGACTGAAGAGGCTTTGACTGACAAATGTCACCAGAAGATGTCAAGGGTCGAACCACGAGACTCAGAGGAATGACAGGATATGAAAACCCCTGTCTTCAGAGTCTTTACTCATGATGTATAAACTATTAATTTCTTCCTGTTAATGTGTTTTATAAGAAATAATCAATGCTACGTGGATTGTGTTCACAGCTAGCAGGTTTCTGACTTGTTCTGTTCCTCAGTAGTAAGAATGATCTTGAACTACAATCAATCAAATCTCGGTTTAGAAAAACCAAAGAGTAATATTTGTTTATACCAATTACAGGATAGCAGTGGTGTCTTTAATAGGCAGCCAGCTACTGAGAAATTAGCGTCCTTCAAAGTCCAGTTTGTGTCTTTAATCAACACAGATGTTTGTTTGTGTGTCCACTGTCTCCATCAGAGCTCAGTCTCCAGCTTCAGTACTAATTTATAAACCTGTGTGAAATACCAGTAGCTGCCTGACCTATATAGAAGTAATGAGAGTCCAGTTTGAAAGGGGCCAAGGAGGAGGAACTCTAAAAGGTCCAATTGATCCCCCCCCCCCCTGATTCCTCTGCTCCCAGCTCACGGTGTCACAAAGAGCGGACTCGCCACGATAGGACAAAGCCTTTCCGGTGAAATGCCGGATATCACCGAGGGCTTTTCTACTTCATTGAGAGGAGCTGTGCAGTGAGCAGTGAGCAGTGGACAAGTGTCCTGTCAAAGCCCCAAACTAAATGTTTGAAATGCAATTTCAAAGGCCGGCAGGCAGGCTGCCTGGAGGCGCCACAGAGGAGCAGCTCTCCTGGACGGCGTGAGCATCAAACGACACAGTGAGGCTGAACACAGGAGTCAGAGGCTAATAGACGTGTGTCTCCTGTGGTTGATACATGAGGCAGAGACACGGGAGTTAAAGCAACAACAGCTGAAGACAAGGTGAGGACACTTGTTTCTCAGGGTTTCTGAAGGATCGGTCAAATGTCTGTTTCCATGAAATGCAGAGGAGCAGGAGCAATTATATAACTCTGCCATGTTTTCACCCGTCTGCTTGATTGTTTGACTGATTGTTAAAAGAATTAAACTAAAACTACTGAGCGGATTTCCATGAAACCTGGAGGAAGGACAGGACGTCGGCATAGAAAGATGTGGAAACATGTGTGGCGATCCAGGAACTAATGTCATTACACAAACTCATAACTGCCTCTTAAAGTTTGGAATTATTCGGAACACTTATTGTGATTTTAATTTTCACAGGTTTCCCAGGATATCAGCATTGAAATAGTAATTTCCTGGTCTGCATTGTTTTCTTTCAAGGCTTGAATTTAAGGGGATTGATGTGTTTTGATGGGTCTATGTGCTCTAGTGCCTTTTCTAGTTAAGATTGTTATTGATATGAAAGAACCCTGATGTCAGCCATCAAGTAATTATCATATTTTTTGCCATAAAAAGGAAACAAACACACAAAAATCTTGTCAGAACCTCTTTAGTGTTGCTCGTTTCAAACTCAACTAAACGAGGATGAATTGGATCTTTACAGTTTTTGTTATTTGGATTTAAAAAATATTTCCACTCTTTGTTTATAATACGATTTTATTTGAAAACACAAAAAATCTCAACATTTAAGTAAAGTTAAATGTTTTTATTGGGATTATTTCGCTGGGAAAACAACTAAAAGCTTATTTTGTTGTGTAATTGCGATGAACCCAGACTTCTCCCTTTCAAGAGGAAATAAATCCTGAAGGATTAGTATCTGTATTGATGTTCCGTGTTATGTTATCGGGGGAAATAAATGGTACTGAGCCTTTTCTGCGTAAACACAAGCTTGTGCTTCCTCTCCACAAACACACAGGTGTGTAACCAGCAGACGCCACCATGCTAATCCACACACACACACAACGAGGCTCATTGTCACTTCACCTCACCTTGACTCTCCAGATCACACATTCAGGACCTGGTGATTATTCACCTCACGCTGGATTCAGAGAGTCAGTAAGAGCAGGTGACGGCTGCCTCCCCCCCCCCCCCCCCCCCCCACACCTCCCGTGAGCATTAAGGTCGGGAGGCAGGAGGTCTGGAGGAGGCAGGAGGTCTGGAGGAGGCAGGAGGTCTAGAGGAGGCAGCAGGTCTGGAGGAGGCAGGAGGTCTGGAGGAGCGTCAGTGTGAAGGAGGCGCTGCTGACACAGCAGTCGGGTAATGTTCTTCAATTTAACCTTTATTTACACCGAAAACCATTCTGTGGCTCACCCGCCCACTGAGACGCCCTCACCTCATTCACTCCCACCTGAGGGCTCTCATTTATGCACGTAGAGGCGCACACAGACACACACACACACACACACACACACACACTCAGAGTCGATCACACACACGTAGCTATGCAGATGTTTAGTCTTCTAAATGGTTGGAGCTCTCCCCCACGGCTCCAGGGCACATTGCCTTTTAGCCTCCTGTTGTGGCAATGCAGTCGACTGACACCTTGTTTGAACCCCCTGCGCACCTGTGTGTGTGTGTGTGTGTGTGTGTGTGTGTGTGTGACCAAGAAAAACGATTTTTTAAATGTCAATTTCATCCATATATACACAAAGATGCTGTATATATTTTCCTAGAAATGAATATGCCAACTGAAATGGCTCCCAGCAGGGGGCCGTAATTCCACCAGGGCCCAACAGAACACATTTAAATTCACGAGATCTTGAAAATGTTGAAAAACCATCCAATCTCGAAATTGTGTTTTTCCCTGACTCATTCCGCACCAAGTCTCGTGGTGATGTGCGAATATAGATTTTATTATACAGGAAAACTACAGTATATGAGGAAGGAGTTTTAGAGGAAAACTTCAGAGTCCTGGAGTGAGCAAGGTGGTCACTATGATTCAGATGATATGACAAACATAATAACCTTTGACCTTTCATTCCCTCCTTTTCACACAAAGAACAAAAAAATAGACAAAAATACTCACAACTCAGGGTATTTAGTGTTTTTTGGACAGTTTGCAAAAACCCATAGATATATTATATAATCAATAATCAAGTAACTATTCCATATGTGACTTCTGTTGTGATATGAAACTATATATTCAAATGGTAAAACAGCTCCATCTTGTCTTTCCTCCCTCGGGGATCAACTGATTCTCTGTTTGCGATTCCCTCTCACATTAATATGAGTTTCATTTCTGAACCACTTCACCACAACAATGGACACAACAATCAGATTTTCTCCAGAGAGATTCATTTGTTGTTTTTTTGTTTCATAACGATAACATCCATCTCTCTTTAGGTTTTATTTTAATTTTCTTTTGTCCTCGTTGAATTAGACAAAAACAGAGACGCTGACTTCGGTGGAGAAAGAACAATGAAGTTCAGTGAAGACGTCAGCAGCTGAATCAAAGGGTTCCTCTGTCTCTGCAGTGGAGAAGGATCTAATTTATTCATTTCCATTTATGTGTCTATTTGTTTGCAAGGCTGCAGCTTTTAACTGGATGATTTTATTTCTCTTCCTGACACAGTTGCATAATCAGGGTATTGTTTTGTATCTGTAACGTCTCTGTCAAGTCCTGTTTTAGCTGTTTATCGTGTGTTTTATTGTGTTGATGTGAGCTGGTGATTGTGCGTTCCTGTCTTTACCTTCAGGGTCATCTTGGCCAGGAGCTCCTGAAGGTCCATGATGCCTTGCACCAGGCTCAGGAAATCACTGCAGGTCGGACAAGCTCAACGCAGGAAGAGGAAGCATCAAACCAAGAGAGGGAGAGAAGAGCGGGAGAGAGAGAGAGAGAGAGAGAGAGAGAGAGAGAGAGAGAGAGAGAGAGAGAAGAGAGACAAGAGGGAATAAATTAGACAGGGAACAAAAGAAAATCGATACCCAGACTGTATTCATCTGGACTCCTGGTGGCCACCAGCAAACACAAGCCTCACACATCTGTTTACTCTCTGTCCTCGGCCTGTGGCTGGTGTTAGCATCAATAATGAAGCGCCGCGGTGTGATTGTGTGATTACACGCCGTATTGATCGGTGACAGAGACGGTGGCACGGCGGCGACCTCCTATCTCCACCCGGCCGACAGTAAACAGACGGAGGAACACGGCGGCGAGAGGAATGAGATCAGGGTGGAGATGGCTGGAGGAAGAGACTCTGTCTGTGAGGTCACCGCCGGATGACACATCGCTCATTACAACCCAATTTCATAATGGTGCACTGTAATGGAGATGGTGCCCCCCCCCCCCTTTACACCTCAGCTGTGTGACTCTGTCATCATTACACTTACTGCGGTTGAGGTTAGGACACTGGGTGATGAAGCCGTTGGGGGCGAAAATCAGCTTCACATCCTGGATGACGCCCTGCCAACACAAAGAGAGGAGGGGGGGGGGGGGTGTTAGACAATGATACATACAATGTATTGATCCATGTTGAGATATCATCAATAATTCAAATGCTAGCATGAACACAAGCTGAATGCTAATGGTGTTCAGCAGCTATTTCCTCGAGAGGCTCACGAGCTGTGAACTCAAGAAGAAGCTGAAGGAAATTCATTCGTTAACGATTTGGTCAAATTGAAATGCAAACGATACACGTCAAATTAAAATCTGCACCAAATTTGCACACACTCATGAAATATCTGTCCCATAAAGACGCCAGAATTTTTTCATCAGGATGAATCATTCTCTGAAAAAGTGTCTATTATTTAATAGAGTTTAAAACAATGTCCTGGATCCTAAATTGATTTGTCTCTCTCTTTTATATAACATCATTTATTACAGGTTTTCTTGACAGGAATAAAACCTGTGTTCTGATTTATCCTTATTTAATTATGTGTTTTCACAATATACTTGAATCTGCATGAAACTTGGACATATAATGGAAATGTATCAGGGAGATGGTGAAAACACAAAGTACACACACGGCATTCGTTCTTGGCTGAACTGAAGAAAAGCTCCTCCACACAAAAGCAGAAGTAAAATGGCCTTTAACCATCGGAGCTCTCTCTCTCCTTTATTAACCGATGACCTGTCAATCACTCTGAATGACAGTCTGGCTCCAGAGACGTCTCCGTGATGACCACAGGGATCAATGATGGAAAACAAAGCGTCTCTCTCTAATGGAAACCACCGGGGAACCCACACAGAAACACACATGAGCCTGATGGAGTTTCAGCATTGGAAGCCATATTTAAAACGTGCTGTGGTGGGGTGAAATTCATTTACTGTTCATTTGGGCGGCCGGCATGCAAACAACACCTGGGAGAGAGAGAGAGGGAGAGAGAGAGAGAGAGTGAGTGAGAGATAGAGAGAGAGAGAGAAAGACAGAGAGAGAGAGAGAGGCTTCAGGCGAGCAGCACAGATTGAAAACAAACGCACACTCTCTCTCTCTCTCACACAAACACACACAAACAACACACACACACACACACGCGCTCTGTGAAACAACGGATGGAGGAGCAGATTGTCGGTGTCACTCAGGATGAAAATGAAGGTGCAGATCGTGGCTGTCTGAGCCGCTGGTGTGATATCGGAGCCCTGACTGCACATCACTGCCAGTGATCAGCGGGTAATTGGAACTGAAGTCATCAAATGTCTTTTCTCACACACACAAACAGACACACACAAACAGACACACACAAACACACACGTATCTCATTCCTCTGCAATACCAGGTGTGTTTCATTCCTCTGCCAAA
Source organism: Pleuronectes platessa (assembly GCF_947347685.1). Lineage (NCBI taxonomy): Eukaryota > Metazoa > Chordata > Actinopteri > Pleuronectiformes > Pleuronectidae > Pleuronectes > Pleuronectes platessa. The sequence goes on from NC_070626.1 coordinate 29,597,785, forward strand.
TAATGTCAACTCCCCGATGAGGAGACGAGTCCAGGAACATGGCTGCAGACGTGGGGGGGGGGGGGGGGGTTCTTTCTTCAGTGTATTTGTGTGTAGTTATTTTGTTCATGTCAAATAAACAGTGAGGCTCCATATCGCTCTCCATCACTGCCTCAGTAGCACAGCACTGTCATAAAAACATTAATAAACATCACACTAAATAAAGGCTAATGAGCTAATGGACGTAGGTATAAAGGAAAAATTATAATTGCCAAAATTTGTAGGATATATTTTGTTTTCAATGTTTGTAAAATCTTTATTTAAGCTAAACAATAATATCATGATTCTTTAGAGTTCTTAATTTAATTCTGAAGTCAGTGACACATGTTCTCCGTCTTCTTGTCTCGGTTCAGCTGCTCATTGGATTTGAAGTGAATTTGACAGAAGTGCTGACTTTCAGCTTTAAGGCTGAAATAATCAATATTTTTATATTAGCAGTGAATTTAAGAACCACATGTAATATGAGAGGGGTCAGGAAAATATCACAGACTCTGCAGCTGCATTGATTTTTGAAGTTTAGCTCCCGCTCTCTCTCTCTCTCTCTCTCTCTCTCTCACTCTCTCTCTCTCTCTCTCATTGCAGTTTTTAGTTTCATATGTGGTTGTGGCAAATTTCCCAAAACACTGTATCTCTACTTCTACAAATCTTTGTGTGAGGGTGCGTGTCACTAAAAATATCCTCTGTATTCAAGATGAAAAAAGATCCTGCGCCCACAAGGTAATTATCTCAAGTTCATGAACACATGGATGAAAAATATCTCCTTTTGGGAATTTAGCTGCATCAGGTGCTGTTTAAGTATCATTTGTTTCTTTGTGTCCCTCAAAGATTCACAAGTTCACTCGTTATTATCTCCACTGCTCCTCTCTGCTCACTTTCACCATCATTCTTCCACGTAAGCTGGTTTACTGCAGCAATAAGAGTCCAGGCCTGTTGTTGCCTTTGCCTTTGGGTAACATTGAGAGAGGTCTACTGTCCCGGGTACAATCGTGAGCCAGGTGCCAGGTGTGAGGACCGAGCTTCTGCCTGCTGCTCATCTCCGAGGACCAACTCAACATCAACCACACTAATTAACAAGTGTGAGAAGGGGAAGAGACCAGAGGATGATCTCTGCCTGGGAACATTACAGAAACACGTGAGTCACCGGGAAAGTTAATGAGAACAGAACCAGTATGAATAGAGTCAGGTGATAAGATCAATGTCCCACCTTTTCTTTAAAGTTTAAGACAAACTAAGTGAGAGACCTCTCCGCTCTGAATCCCTCCCGTCCACGTTTCCTCCATCGGGCCCCCTCGTGTAACCTGCTCCTGCTTTCCATCACCGCCTGTGTTAGGATTCATTACCGTCCCGTAGTGCATGAAACGCCGAGTGCTTCACAAGAGCGCCGGCTGCAAACGAGCCCTGCACCGTCCCTGAGGAGTCAGCGTTCCCCGGTACAATGGATTCTAGATAAAGATAATTTATTACGGTTGCTCTTTCAGATTGAAGGGCCCCGAGAGGAGGAGGCGGCGGCGGCGAGGACGTGGAGCGTCTGGAGCCGCAGCCGGGACTGAACATGTTTTATTTAAAGGCCTAGTTAGCTCGTCTTATCATCTTCCCACTCCTCCGTCCTGAGTGGGATAGATTACAGCCGCCACTTTATTTCGCCTCCTATCTCCTCCTGCGGTGTTATACTCGCTCTCGGCTATTTTCCCTTTTTGCTTCTTTATTCTCATTTTCCAACAAGGTCTTCAACTGTCTCTACGTTTGACAAGAGAAGATGTAAGTGGACTCTGTGCATCCTCTTGTCTTCAGCAGGTGGAAGAAGGAGGAGGTGAATGTAAAGTTAGCTGACGTGTTGCAGTCCATCTCTGTATGTGTCTATTAAGACCTCTGCACAATACATCTGAAGGGAAATACTTAAGATAAGTTAATATACTCCTTTATTAGTCGCACAATATATATATATATATATATTCAGGGTTAACCCATTACGTCACATAATCCCCTGATTGTGTACAGATTCAACAAATCACACATACTTATATGTTTTTGGTTCAAATCTGCATTTCTGAAATACAACAATCTCCGTCCAGATGAACATTCAAGCTCCTAATCAAAAGTAAACTCCGTCCATACTAGCACAACTGGAAATGCATCACATGACCAGTAACCTGAGCTACTGGGTCCCACAGGAAGCAGATTGTCAACTCGTTACAGAAAATACTAATTGATGATAAATGTAATCAACCCTCAAGACTGATAAGAACCAATCAGGAAGCGATGTGGACATCATCGTTTAGTCCAGACTAATCAGTGTTTCCAAAGTTCTTGATTTGTTTGTGGATGCTTGAAAACTCCAGATTAGTGTTGATGTCAGGAACAGAAGTAGCAGATAAGATGTGTGTTAAGATTAAATGTACTGTGACACAAACTGTGTTTTATTCTGTTTCCCTTCAAATCAGCTGATAAGTGTGAAGACACGAGGGACACAGCCACCTCGTCTCTCTCCAGAGTTCAGAAACGCCCTGTGGTAAAATAACAGGCAAGTAGACAACAGCCTGCAGCTGAAATGAATCTGGGTTGACAGATAACAGGCTGAGTTTAGTAAGTTCAGGTAGAAACACATGCAAGTGCTGATTTATTCTTTTCACATCTGGGAAGAGCCCATGGAAAAACAATAGAATAAAGAAAATATGAATACATGTATTTTACTGAGACATCTCACCTTTAACTCAAGGATCAGACAGTGAACAGAGACTTCTCTTTAACCATTACATTATAACGTGTGACAGAAATAAAAAGGAAATAGATGTGAAGTTATCTGTATTTGAATGGTTTGCAGATTTCAGTGTAATGATATGAATTATTGTCCAGACTAGAATCAGCCAGCAGACACCTCTATAAAAAAACACACAAAAACCCACAAGTCATCTGAGAAATAAGCTCATTACGACCGGTAGTTATGTTTTATGGTTCTAGCTTCCTGAAGCAGCTGAGGAGATTATGATGGGAGCAAAGGGGAGGAAGTCAGGGAGGAAGTCAGGGAGGAAGTCAGGGAGGAAGTCAAGGAGGAAGTCGGGGAGGAAGTCGGGGAGGAAGTCAGAGAGGAAGTCAGGGAGGACGTCAGGGAGGAAGTCAGGGAGGAAGTCAAGGAGGAAGTCAGGGAGGAAGTCAGGGAGGAAGTCAGGGAGGAAGTTAGGAAAGAAGTCAGGCAGGAAGTCAGAGAGGAAGTCAGGGAGGAGGTCAGGGAGGAGGTGAGGGAGGAAGTCAGGGAAGAAGTCATGGAGGAGGTTAGGGAGGAAGTCAGGGAGGAAGTCAGGGAGGGAGGAAGTCAGGGAGGAGGTCAGGGAGGAGGTCAGGGAGGAAGTCAGGGGGGAAGCAGGTCGACCAGACGACCAGACAGATGTTTTTTAATCCATGTCCAATTCAATAAGAATTCAAACTAACCTTAACCTGGATTATTGTAACCATGATGAAGACAGAAGTTTAACCCAACTTTAAAGTGGGAAACTTCAGAATTACTGTGTTGAATTCACTCTTCCTCATGTGTAAGTAACTTGTTATAACTTACTGATGCCTGTGTTTGACTCTCGATTCTGTAATATTGCACATTTCCCCGTTGTGGGACTAATGAAGGATTATTTTATCTCATCTTATCTTGTTTGCATCTGTGCTTTGTGAAAAAATGTGTCAAACAAATAACAACCATTGCAGCAAACAGGGATTTGCTTGAAATAAAACTACTCTGAATATGTCGTCACATTTCACAGCCCTAACTGTATAATCCTGTATTTTGCAACAGGTTGTTAATCATGTAAATATTCTTGTAAACTTCAGTTGAATCACTCAAATACACAATCTGTAATTACAGCAACATTTCAGTGATACAGACCAAACTGTGTAAATTGGTTTTGTACATAGTGCAATTGCAACTGCACTGAAACTTGGTATTAGAGTGTGAGAACCCGAATGTGCTACTTTAGATTCAGAGTTTAGTTAAACAGCGAAGAAGAGCAAAGTTCCTACTTATAGTTTTGTCCAATCAGGTATTTTCTGCAGCTGTGGGATAATAATGTGTTTGTCTAACGTTTCCTTGTATCTGTCATCGTGTGCTTCTCTTCAGCAGCTGCACCTTTTATTCTCCCTGAGCACTGAGCCCGATTTCCAAAAAGCACAGCGACTACTTAACAGCGATTAACATTTCCTCTCATGAATATGCACGAGTTAAAGATATCACTGTGTTTTAAAACCCCACAAAAAAAGCCTGTAGCACAAAAAATGGTTCTGGTAAACTGAGCAGCAGGTCGTTGATCTCAGGTGTTTACAAGTGCACACGTCAAACCAGCATGCAAACTGGTCCCAGTGCGAACCCAAAGAGGGGGGGGGGACCTCCTCATTCCCTCCGTCATATGAGCCCATGCACTTCCACGCCATCTGTGTGCACCACTGACAAATGCCTTTGAGCACTCGAAGGGTAGACAGTCTGTGAGCACTGAGCCGACCACAGGTAGGGAACTGGGAGACGGAGCAGGGAACTGGGAGACGGAGCAGACCACAGGAGAAGCAGCTCCTCGAGGTCTCGATGCAAGAAAGGGGGATGAAGGAGGAGGCAGAGGAGGGAAGAGGAGGGAGGAGGGAGGAGGAGGGATGGTGTCAAAGCACGGGGGAGGTAGAAATAATTTACACCGCAGCGGGGACCGGAGTCTGATCAATATGTTACATGGACCAAAATGAAAAAAAGCCCATTGATTGCATGGCAGGTGGGCAGGAGAGGTGGGAATATCAAGAGCACGTGTGTGTCTGGGCGACCCCCCCCCCCCCGCTGTGTGCACCCCCTGCTGTGATCGCATGCAGGAGCCTGACAAAGTGAGCAGTCATTAAAAATCGACAGCATTGTAATGGGCCTGGGAATGAGCGTTTCAAAGAGACTCTTCTTCTTCTGTACATCTCTCTCTCAAAGGCTGGAATGTGAAGCACGTCCTGGTATGTGAAGGAAGTGTGTGTGTCTGTGTGTGTGTGTGTGTGTCTGTGTGTGTTCATGCATCATCTCTAGAGTCTTACCTTGAACAGGCCGTGCTTGTGGCCGTGCTGGCCCAGCCACACTCCACTGCCCGGGGTGAGCTCCATCTGAGGAGGGTCTATCACCCGCTCGTAAATCCTGCCAACAACAAATCAGAGGAGAACGTTGGGAGTTAGGATGACGGTGCACAAACACACTTCTCTACAGACTGTGCATTTCCACTCCCTGCTGCCCCCCCCCCCCCCTGTCTTCGTGGGTAGCAGGGAGAGCCGGGCATGAGGCTGCTCTCCTCGAGCATGACAGCCAGTCTCGCCCCGCGGCTCCCCAACACAGTATTGATACCTGGACGTGGGACGTAGGCCGGATTAACCGTCCAACAACTGACACAAACACACACAGGCTTTGGCATCATCAAGGCAAACATCCTCCGTGTCATTCAGCAACACTTCTCCCTGCTTGGAGGTTTTCTAAACCACACCAGCAAGCCACGATGGGCCAGCGTGAGGATGTCAGAGAACAGGTTTCACCCTCCTCTTCCTCCTCCTCCTCCTCCTCCTCCTCCTCCTCCTCCTCCTCCTCCTCCTCCTCCTCACAGTGTGAGCACACGCAGACACACACACAAGCTGATTTCTCCCTTTGTCTTCTTTCATTATAAAGGCATCACTGTAATTTAGTGCCTGTGTTGATCTCCGTGACAGAGGCAGCGCAACGACGACAACCACAACACGGAGGGTTCTACTCTCAGAAGAAGTTGGGCTAGTTAACTTGCAGAGTCAACAAATTCTTTATGAAATATAAACTGTGTGTTATTACTGTGTGTGTGTGTGGGGGGGGGGGGGCAGCTGGACAGGTGCCTGGTCTGGATCTATACGACCGTTCCAGCCCTCTGCACATGACTCATGGTCATTTTAATGCTTCTGACTTTCACTTAATGCTCCATTAATGATATCTCTGTTATTAACATCGAGGGAAATGACTCGATGGAAATGTCAAAAGAACACTTGAGCTGCTCCGAAGACTCAAAACGTCTCTGTCAGCTTTGTCGTTTTGACTTTATTAATATATAGACAAGTCAAATTTACAGTGTGGGTTCAGCCACTCTGGGCTCCAGAGGTGGATCCAGGGGCTCCAGCTGAAATCTGATTGGCCACTGAAGTGTTGCTGTCCTATCAGTAATCTTAACAAATAGACAAATTTGGCGCTAACATAAATATGACAACTTTAAACAATTTTTTAAATATATATATATGAACGAATGTGGAAAATGGATAAATGGATAAATGGATGAATGGATGGATGAATACATTGATTGATGTATGGATGGATAAACGGATGAATGGATGATTGACGGATGGATTTGCTCTAAACTATAGAGCTCACTAAATAAGGAACAACTTAAATGTGCCCCTCGCTCATTCAGGGCTAATGTGTGGATGTTGGACATATAATTGGCCCCTCAGTGTAAATTGTGGGCCCTTGATGGCCCCTGATTTAGAAAAAATCCTACGTCCACCAGTGAAGAACCAAACCATTACCTTTACACCACGTGCAGCTCAATCAAATGGGAGGAGTGACACTCCACAGAGGAAA
>NC_070626.1:29604612-29727060 GCF_947347685.1 Pleuronectes platessa
GGTCACGTGATGACACTGCATTGTGTACTGTTTGTTTACCTCAACCTTTCTGTCATCCCTCTCTCTCTCTCTCTCTCTCTCTGTCTCTCTCTCTCTCACCTCCTCGTCTCGGTGAAAAGCAGAAAACACCACGAGGATGAAGCCAATTACAATAGTGATGCGCTCACGGGCATATCTGCAGGGTTCTGACACCTCAAGCTAATTATATAGGATGTACACCAGTCAACAAAATGTATTGTGTAATTAACGGTGCTCCTCTATCACCATAGTGCAGGAGTCTATGATTTAATGATCAACAGCTTCTCTTTACAACCCGGAGAACAGAGAAATATCACAAAACTCTGAAGAATTTGATGGTTTTGATTAAAAGTCCTGTTTCCACACAAAAAACTGTCAGACGCAGAGGAAGTCACGTGCAAACCAACCAGAAGTCACCATATTTGGAGGAGCAAGGGGGTGGAGCTTAACTGCGAGCATGAGGACGCCACACGCCCACCTACACCTGCGAGCTGCACCCATTGGACGGTTCTAGCTGTCAATCACATGGAATCCACAGGAAAATACAGACACGTGTCTTGTGGTCTTTTTGACTCTGGGACCATGATTTACAAAATTGAGACAATAAACTTCACAGGAAAGTGATAATCATTGATATCAAACACCACAGTTCATTGTGGGAACATGGGGGGGGGGGGGGGGGGGATCTCTCTGTCGTTGAAAAGGACCAATCACTGACTGATGTCTTCATCATCCAACACAAGTTTGTCTGGCTCCTTTGTAAACACACTCCGCGAACTGCTGTTGTGTTCCTGCTGCAGGATTGTGAGACCTGTTGTGTTAAATCACACAAACTTTCACAAGCAGTGACAAAAGGGTGTCGGAGCATTATTAGAACAACAAACAGTTTAACACATTCCTCTGTCAGGAGCCGAATCTCCCAATGTGGAAGAGAGTGATGAACAAATTCCTGTTTCAACTGTTTTCCCATAGATCTGAATCTAACATTGTTTCTATAGAGCAGCTGGAAAAAATCTACTAGATCGGAACATTTATTTGGATCAAATTACAAATCAGTCTGTGATATTATTATTTATTTGTCAGTATCCACTTATGTTTCATCCAATTTCTTTGATGGTTGGTTTTTAAGTAAAGTTAAACAAAAACAACCAAACAGATTTCTGCAAAACTTAGTGTCAGGGGGGAAAACAATAAAATGTTGGTGCGGATCCAGGATTTATTTTTCCGCTTCCTTTAACATTGTGAGATTTGGGGCGTTATTCAACATGTTTCAACTATTTGATTAAATAGATTCAGAATTTGTTGGACCTTTTCAGAGGAATACACTCGACTGATTGCCAGTATTGTTTCCCTGGAAAACCAGTGAAAATATTAAAAACAACACCTTTCTTTCTGGTCCATGTCCCATCCTGATACAGATAAGCGGGGGTGAAAACATAACCTCCTCGGTGCAGGTAATAATTTGAACGTGGATTTACTTTGGCATGTCTCCTCTTCACATTAGAAAGAGAAAGCTAACCAATGACAGCTTGTTGGATGAGCAGTGTCTGGCAGGGCCTACGTGCTACAGCAGAGCCAGAGAAACCAGTCCCATCACTTCATCCATAACCAGTAAACTAGGGCAGCGCTGCTCCACTTCTACGCTGCTCCTCTTAACCTTTATCACAGTCAGTGGGTGTGTGAATGAGAGAGACCCACATCTGGATGGAGAGGGACAAAGCCGGGCAGGTGTGGAGCGACTTCGCTCATTCATAAGAACGAGAGGAAGAAACTGTGGAAACACTACGAGTATAAAATCCACATCTTACTGGAGAAACAAATATGTCCTCCTGCATCCGCTTCAATGAGCTGCCAGGCCGCCTCATTTCCAGCGGTGCACCCACTGAAGTGAATAAACGGCATTTAATCTCAGGTTTGCAGCCACATTGGCTTCCTGTTTCCCACCTTCTCCGATAAGAGCGAATAAAAAAAAAAGACTAAAATAAACAGGAAACGAGGCCACGAAGCCCTGAACACGATCCAGAGTCGAGTCCTTCTATCTTCAGGACGACAGGTCCGAGGAGAGAAAACCCACCAGAACTAAAAACCCGTCATCTTCAGAAGTGAGAGGCGATATTTAGGTCCCTGGCAGCCGTCATGGCTCGCCTTCAAAAGAACAATCTCAATCACAGCCCGCGTTATTTTCTCTGCCAGTTTCCCTCGGCCGCACTGAACCTCAGACCACTTCCAATTTTCCACCCGTCGAGCTCGAGACGTTTTCTGTCATGTCGGCGCTTTTTTCCTCCGTCAGAGACACGGAGTCAGAAACCAGGAGTCAAAGTCCCTCGCCTCGCTGTGGGACAAATTTCTCAAAGCTCTGCATTAATCCTCTGCCAAAAGTGAGCTGGGTTACGTCGTGTCACTGGGGGCTGCTGGGGGATTACTGGTTACTGTGGGTATTTTTGGACTAGAAGCTACAAAGAGCGTCCCACACGCTTTAATCTGTTAAAAACCTGTGGGTAATTGAGTTTGGAGCTTTTATTGAATTTGAATCTTTTCTCAACTTGACGGTTAAACAACATTTCATAGATTCAAGAAGTGAAACATTCTATTTGAGAACAGAATCCAAACCAGGAAAAAACACTCCACCCCGGATACAAACGTACACAAATTACCCCCGAGACAACTTTTCCTTTTTGTGAATACAAATCATGCCGCACTAATTCTAACGAGCTGGTAATAATCGGGACGATGCTCAGTTCCAGCCCATTTGCTGAGATGGGATGTGAACTCCAGCTTATTTACAAGCTGCACAGAGAAACCCACTGGTCGGCACTTTCCTCAAGCTAACACTACGTTATTATATTATCTTTTTCTAAATTGAGTTTCTACAGTTTGAAATCACTACAGTGGTGGAACGTCACCGAGCTGAGTGAAGTTTAGTTAACTTAGAGGCATCATCGTCCATCATCAGTGTTTGAGATGTTTCCCAACAAACCACAGGAGATCGCAAATGAGTTCCGGCATCACAGGGGAACGTCGGCGTAATTACATCTCTTGGTAACAACTCTATGACAACATAGGACAGAAATACCCCCCCCCCCCCCCCCCCCACACACACAACAAGAGAGACAACAAGAGACATGTCGTGCAGGAGAGAAACCTTAACAAGTGTTTTGGCTTTTTAAGAGATTGAAATCTGTGTCCAGACGATGTGTTTGGTGGTTTCCAGTGACAAGAAGTCAATGTTCCAGTAAACATGTATAATGATTTTGCTTTCAAATTTTATTAGATGTTTATTTTTGTCTGTCTCCATATTTATTCATCCAGTGAAGCACTTCATTAGCTGGGCTTTGCTGCGAGCTTCATAAACTATAGATTTTCCAAGACGGAGTTTTATAGGGAAAAATGTGGAACTTTTCATTTAGATTTTGTTGGGGGTAGAAAACAACAAATAAAGCGCCTAATATTCATCTTTGAGTTGTTTTTCTTTTAGAAGTGGAAACAGGAGGAATAGAGTTACAACAGAAATGGGGATAAAGAATGAAACTAGATGAGATCAACTTCTATGCAGACGATACTTCTGTCTGAATATCTTATCATTCTCCGACGACCTGGAACAATTGGTTGATTAATAATAACATTCATTGGAATTGAATAAAGAATAAATCTTGGATAATGGATTTATCGTTTTAGTTATTATTTAGGGAAAAGAAAACCTCGCACAAACATGTATTTGCTTTCTTTCCAAAAGCACAAACAAGCAAAGTGTCACGTCAGGTTTTTCCTTGAGGAGCTCGTTGACCACATAAGCCACAGATAAAGTTGAAGTTCTTTTCTGAAACATCAAAACTTCAAGTGTTTTAAAAAATCGTTGCCAGATGAAACTGTGAAAAAACAAAACGTTGGCAGTAAAGTGGAAGAAGCATTCTTTCATGTTTTCTCCATATTCACCTAATTAGTCAGTTAATCAACAACCTAATTGCGAGTTTAATCACTCAAAACAAATGTCTCTCGTCCGCTCTGCTGCTCTGAGCCACGAGGAGGACGTGGTGGGTTGTGGAAGTGGAATAATGTTGTGCTCTCGACTCTACTGGATGTTCAGGCAGCTGTCATCGCAGCTCTGGAGCATCTACTTCTGAAAGGGCACCCGTCAGTCTCTCTCTCTCTCTCTCTCTCTCTCTCTTACTTCTTAAGTGCCTGCAGATGAATCAGACTGCTCCAGCTCCAGCTCCACTCGAGCTGGAGCTGTGCCACCCACAGCGAAGTGAGAGACGTCAGCATTGTGCTCCGAGAGGGCACGCCTGCAATTTGAGTCAGTGCTCCCGTCTCGATGTCGAGATCCAGCCCGAGACGTCTCCCAGTACAAGTGGGAAAAAAAAACTCTGAGTCCCTGATGGTTGAAGTATCGGCGAGAGACGGGAGCATGTGTTCTTTCTTTGACATTTCTGGAAATACATGATGCAAAAAAAGATTCCAAAAGCAGAAAAAGTAAAACAGAAAAAGAACTGGAGCATCATTGGATGAAAAAACGGAAATGCCTGAAAGTAGAGCACATCCTAATAAGATGGCAGATGTATCATGTTTAATGGATGAAATGACCCAAATTCCTTTACCCCCAGCTCGGCACGGGAGATAAGACCGGTGTTACCTCCAGTATGCAGATGAAGATATGGTCTAATCTGACTCTGTCACCCGATTCCCAGAGGAGCCACAGTCTGCTTCCTCCCTGTCTCTGATATCTGTAATTACTTCACCTCGGCAATGACCTCACCTGTTGATAGAGGCTCCTGCCCTTTCCTGATAAGACACAACTATTACAGGTGCAGATACATTCTGAGGGGGGGGGAATAAAGACTTGGAGAGGCTCTGTATGTGTGTGTGTCCCCTGGGTCTCCTTGGTGCGCCTCCTCCCCCTCCTCCTCCTCCTCCTCCTCCTCCCCCTCCTCACCACTGCAACAGGGGGCCAACACCGGGGAGCCTGCTCGGGGGGGTGGGTGGGTTGGACCCTTGGTGCAGGGAGGCTCCAGTAATGACACACTCCATCACACCTGACGCGAGACAACATGAAACTCCCCCGAGACACTGGAGAAGGTTTACTACAGGGATGACTAACAGCTTCAAGCCCGCCTCCTAAAACAAAGACAAATACTCCAGCGGCACCGTGATGGAGGCTCGGGGGGGGGGGGGTCTTTGCTTGTTGGTAAAGATCATGAAACCCTCCTCCTCCACGTTAGCAGATGGGACATGGACCAAACATGTGTCCTTAAGTTAATTGATGCTATAAAAACAGGTTAAGACGACCAGAGGGATAAGACCTGCTCTGGATTCTCACTCCACCTTTACTATACTGCACAAATTATGTCAAAGATGTCATATCCAACATATTTTGGATTATTTTCTTGTACTGTAAGATGAAGTGGGAACGTAATATCCATCTGGATGAACAAATAAGGAAGTAATGAGTCTTTTAAAAGCAAATCCAAATATATTAATTTCCCCGACTGTGTTCTGTGCAAACTATCAAACAGAAAAAAGACAAATATCACTGATGCATGAAGCAGAAAGAGAAGAAGCCGATTTGCACCAGATTTATTCTCATCATGTTGAAACAGTGCTCATTTCACTGCCTTAAATAAATTTCCAGGTGAAGAGTGCAACCTGATGGAAAATGGGTGTTAACAGTTGCATCAGTGCGATGGGGAGGAAAGAAAGAATCCCAGTCGGCCGGTGGAGCTTCTGTCTGCAGCAGGAGCACGTTACAGAAAGTCAGTCGTGGGAAAAGACTCCATTCATTGACATTTAGAATGTTCCTTCATTAGGCTGCAGCGGGCAGGAGGAGTAATTACTCTGAGGAACCTGTATGAGCGGCTGCAGCTTCCCATTGATCTAAATGTGGGTTATTCTGCCGGAGCTGCCTCATTGATTAGAGACCCCCGAGGGCCACGTCTCATTTCCTCGGCGCCTCCACCGCGCTCTGTGTCCGGTGCAGCTGCCACAAAGCAGAAACCAGCCAGTCAGACAAAAGATTTCCCTGCTCAGAGACAGAAGACGGTATCTGGAGCCCCGGTGCTCGCCAGGAACAAGGGCAAAGGTGTCAAGGTTAGAATCAGCATCGGGTGGCGTTATTAACCTGATTACCATGCACGGTGCACCCCCCCCCCCCCCCCCCCCCACATCTGAGCGGGGGCGTCGGTGATCAGGTAATGAAGTAATGGATGCTCCGCTGATCAGAGCTGACACTGCCCTTCAGAGGAAATTAAAACCTTACACCTGACTTGCTTGTGTGGAGCAACACTCTCAGTTCCTCACGCGTCACTAAACCACAGACCTGCATCTACCCACGTGTTCCTATAATACACATCCTGAGATGCAGAAAGCAAAGAAGTGTGAGAGAGAATAATGGAAGGAAAAAAAAAACAGTGTTATCAGATGACGTTTCCCTCTATAGCAACTCTGTCATTTATCTAATGTTCCATTCGACTCTTACACCGTGTTCTTGTCCTAATGATAGTTTTGGCCGAGCTGATGAGCTGCTTAGCAGGTGAGGAGAGAAAGAACCTTCCGGCTCAGTGGCCTCTTTAATGAGCAAAGCAGAATGTCATTTTCTGCCTGCTGGTCACAAGAAGCTGTACGAGTCATATCATTAAGAGATCTTTAAGGAGGAGAGCTCTCCATGTCTCTCCTCCTCCTCCCCCTCCTCCTCCTCCTCCTCCTCCTCCTCCTCTCGAGTGGGAGCCATCAGTCCACTTCCTGGCACGCTAAGAGCATCGCCGTGAAAGCTCAATGAACAAAAGAAGATAAATACCGTGCGGCAGGTACAAAAAGAAACACAGTTCTCTGTAATGAATGGATTTGATGGTGCAGAATCCACTGGTATTTCACCAGTTCTACACTCGACATTACTCATTAAAAGAGATTAAAAGGTCACTTTCCTCAGACTATGCCTTGCTGCAGCTCCTCCATTCAGCTTCTGTCTGAAACACTTCTGTCTGAAACACCTTGCAGATCCAGACCTGCAAGGTGTGCATCATGTGAATGTGGAGCTAACATCACGATGGTGTGAAAAATCGCCTACAGACGAGCAGCAGCTTCAGTTCTGTGGAGGAGCTCACGCAGACGTTGTGCTTTTTTAACTTTGCAGAGCTGTAACATTCACAAATAACCTGTATAACAGAGCAGGGCGAAGAAACATCATAAATCCAAAGTCCAGAAGCTGTAAACCCAAAGATATGTTCAGTTTACAGTGACACAAAACTCAAAATAAACCGAAACCACTAAAATAAGAGAACGTGGAACAAGGACTCTGCTTTGAAAAAGTCTAAAACAATTTATTTATTGTTAGAACTGTAGTAAACTTTCTTTGGGAGGATGAAATAAGACGATAACCATGTTCTGAAGACTAAACAGGACGTTGTCCCACACACAGCCGTCATGAGACAGAAGAGAGAGCAGAAGAAAGATGTCAGCCTTCACACACACACACCGGAAACCCAGACTCGCTAACACTCGCAGCTCATTCCTAATGAAACCGCTAACACTCGCTCTTTCAGCCACAGCAGCGGCTTCATCTTAACTATTTATGTCCACGTGTGATTTATGGGCCAAAACGAGATGAATAATGTTTCTCGGGGCTCCGGTGTTAGCCAATCGTCCGTTTCATTCAGGCCACGTAAAAAAACTCTTCTTCATGATCATGTCCTCATGCTGCTCAAGCATCTGCTCCTCATCCTCCAGCCTCCACCCGTCCCCTCAACCACAGGTAGCTGCACTCCACTCGTCACCAGCTCTAATAACACCAAACGTGTGATTGAGAGGAAACGATGGAGGGAGGATGATGATGCAACCTGGCGCCACTTCCTGGTGCCAATTGGCGTAATTAGGCAAAACGTCTCAAACTGCCAAAGGAAATATCTCCTCAGACTCAGATCAAGTTTAGCATCTTGTTACCGTTTCACTTTCTTCTGGGGTGAAACAGAGCAGAGGAACTACAGAGCAGGTTTTTAAATTTCCTCTTAAGATATTTTTTTTAATTTTTTTAAACTCTCACGCCGGATTAAACAGCTGCTACAACGAAACCCTGCGTGGAGTCACCTGAGCATCGCGAGGCGTGACTAACACAAAGCCTCTCTGAGCCGCGCTAACTCTAAACGGCACAAACTTGTAAATGAGGTGCGATTGTTATTCAGCTATTCGGCTCCTCCATAAGTGAAGCTGGTCGCTGAGGAGCGTACGAGGCATCGAGCTGTGACACCACCCACGTTCTCCCCAACACTAACCTCCAGCATGAAGAACAGTCAACACACACAGTGAAGAGCCCTGAACCAATGAAGGAGCCACAGGTTCAGACAGAAGCAAACAGAAGAAAGATGCTCAGCTGGATGAACTGTTCATAACCTGTGTGTTAGTATTTCATGCTTCTGAATTTACCTCAATGAGGCAAATGTGATGAATCTGATAAATAAATGTCCAACAGCAAAACCAGGTTTCACAAACCGACATGTTTAAATGGTTTTGTATTTATATAGAGCTTCTCTAGTCTTGATGACCACTCAAAGCTCTTTACAGAACAGTTTTACATTCACCCATTCACACACACATTCATACAGTGCATCTATTAGCAGCACTTTTGTTGTTCTATGTTCTATGTCTATGTTCCAAATCAGGGTTCAGCATCTTGCCCAAATACACTTCGGCATGCAGATGGGGAAGACTGGGGATCGAACTACCGACCTTCAGGTTGGAGGATGACCGCTCTACCCCTCAGCCACAGCCGCCCATGTTTTAGGTCACTATGGTTCATTCTTGTTGTATTTTGTTAATATCGTGCATTTCTTAAACAAAATCTTTGATGAATCATCTTTCTAAATTTCAAATTGGCTTTGTTTACATCATCATCTCTCTTTCTTACAAACAAAACAACAAACGTGTGCACAGGAAGTTCCTAGTTGTCATTTTCTCACAGGAAATTCAAATGAACAGAGATAAACTGAGTTCTGTCCCCGTCACAGATTCCACGTTCCCTCTCGTCAAGAACTGTCTCCATCAATAATTACAAAAATCTTATTTTTAGGTTGGAGTCACATTACACACAGACAGTGACACGTTTCAGCCCCCCCCCCCCGGATCCATTCTGAGCCTCAGTAAATTGTCTCATCAACATATATATTGTTACTCGTGCTTTCTAAATGCGTTTCTTCTGCTGGATGTATTTTTATCTTTTCTCTCGTTCAGTGAGAATGTGGCTGGGCACTAATTGGGGCGGCAGCGTGACCTATGGACGAGCTAAATACCAGAAGAGGCTGCTGGTCCGGAGAGCTGTTGCCATGACAACACAGGCCTCACTCACTGGGAGAGACTTCGGGGGGGAAACTGGTAACTGGTTGAGATGCTTCCAGACACAAACTGGACTCTACAGGTCCTCTGTGCTTTCCCCTGGTGAAGGTGTGTGACGCTCTGTAGATCCTGTGATCTTCATCCGCCTGATGAAGACCAGGGATACTTCCTGTCTCTGTCCCTGCATGTGCATGTAAAGGTTGTAAAAGTCAAAAAGTCAAAACTCTTAGTGAACCCTGTAGCTCCTTAAACACTGTGATGGAAAATCTGCAAATACAAGAGGCTGGAAAACTACAAAGTTATCTAGGTGAATTTAAAAAGAGTCTTTCTGCAGAAAGGGTCAACACAGGGAGTCACGAGTGAAGATGGAGAACAGTCAAATACAAGGACCTTATAAAGAAGGACAAGGCTGTTTGCTTGAGCCAGTTCAGACTGGTTCTGTAGGCGTAGTTTAGGACTGGAACTAAAGCACAGGAATAAATGATTTGCATACATTTCCATTGGGTTCTTTGGACAGTCGATAAGTAATGGAAAGGTCAAACAGGTTTCAGGTCCTAAACAAGTCTTAGACTGGTATGCAAAAAGTTACTCTTCAACTATAAAATAGGTTTCAACCACATTTAGCTATTTCCCACTACACTAAGTCATTTCTCCAATACAACACCGTGTCAGTGGTTTGGCTGATTCTACCACGTCCTCATGTATGAGGATGAAATGTCTTATTTCGAGTGCATCTGCCATCACCACAACATGGGTTTCATGTACAACATATCCCATAATAAGCAAAGTACAAAGTTTGCTATGGACATTAGGTGTTGAGTGTTTTTCTTCTGAACGACCCTTTGACCTTTCTCCTGCTCCATCAGGCTCTAAGTGCAGCAAACTGCTCAGTCTGTTGAGGATGTTTCTGTTCTGCAGGTGCCAGCGGCTCTTTAGACTTTCAGGTGAAAAACACTAATTGATGTGCACCGGAGGCCCCGAGCAGAGGAAAGCAAACAGGAGGTCGACTCGCTCTGGAGAGAGAGGGGCAGCTTTTGTTTGGAGCCAATTTTCGGTGCTATATCCCAAAAGAAGGAGCCAACACAGAAAACCACTTACTTTCAACTCAACCCTGCTTGAAGGTGTGCTTTCATACCACATCTACAGTTTACAGGGACTCGGCTAAACTGGTGCCAAACGGTGGGGGGGGGGGGGGGGGGGGGGGGACTGTGCCGAGAGCG
This sequence comes from Pleuronectes platessa, assembly GCF_947347685.1. Taxonomy (NCBI): domain Eukaryota; kingdom Metazoa; phylum Chordata; class Actinopteri; order Pleuronectiformes; family Pleuronectidae; genus Pleuronectes; species Pleuronectes platessa. The sequence continues at coordinate 29,615,166 of NC_070626.1, forward strand.
TTCACGGCCCCCTGAGAAACACCAGCCGTGAAATGACCTTCTGTGAGCAGAGGACAACCGTGTGGTCGTGAGTGACGAGCACCGCCAATGTCATTACTGCGATTAGGTCCAAAACAAAGAGCCGACTGAGGGCGTGGGCACCGGGTGTCTGCCATTAATTCAATTATGGGAAATTTAGAGATTGCAATTACACACTATAGTTCTGCAAGTGTGTGACCTTGTCTGGGCTCCGCTGTGGCACGACTGCAGGTAATATCACACAAATGTGTGCGTGGGAGAGAAATGACAGCGAATCTGTTCGGATGAGAAGCATTTGAAAATGATAGGCGGAGGAGGTGGAGGAGGTGGAGGACAGAGAAGGTTATTGAGTCTGCATTAGGGAACACGGCGCAGCCATCCTCTCACCCCACACATCCCAGATGCAGAAACTCTTTCCACTTCAATATTCATCATTATTTCTCCACGTCTGAGTTCCCCGAGCAAAACAGAAAGTTGATTTTTCATGTGGACGGAGGAGGAAGAGACTTTTTATTCCCACAGAGGTGCAGACACACAGAACAGCTTTTTTATTTGAATGAAAGAAGTTTAACTTTAGCTACTCGATCGTTATTTTGAGCTAGAATATTTATTCTTGTGATAATAATACTGCAACTCAACTTTAACCAAGACCTGGAAATGTGTCAATTATTGATTTCAGTATTTGGATGCATATCAAAAGTCCAAAGATAAATCGAGGTCCCTAACACAAGGCCGGAGTTTTATCAGGACTATGAACACTGGCCACGAGAGAGATATGGTTTTTTAATTTTAAAGGAAATGAAAAATGATAGATGTTTTTAAACAGGACAAGCAAATAAAGCCACAAAAAAATTAGATATAAGAGAGATTATACATGAAGTTGACGTAACTGATATAATTAAACGAATGTTACTTTATAAAAACCTTAAATCTAAAATTGCATTAATCTCAATAATCAATATTTAGTTTGTTAAACTAATAAGAATACACTAAGTTTTAACAGCTTCTTGAAAATACCATCAAGTTCTAATATGTGGTGGGATGATGCTTTAAATCTTTAAAACATTTCAGGAACATTTAGAAATTTTAGCACTGAGCGACATGAGGTTTCTAACATATTCTGACAGGAAACCTGAAAGACAAGATGGTGTTGGGATATTTTTTGGGGCTTTAAGAATAATTAAAAGAAAATTAAAATCTATCCTCAACATCACAAGAAGCCGCTGTCGTCCAAAACTCATATTTCGAGTCGAGGAGGAACCCGAGGTTTAGATTAGAGGCAGATTCCCAAACCTGCTTTAAATCTCCTCTCTCGGTGCATCTGTTCCAGTTTTTCAAATATCTGTTTTCAAAAGATATTCGTTTGCTCTTCTTGATGATTCAAGTGTAGATGTGTGATCCTCACCTGACATGTTACCTCTCAGTGAGATGAATCATGTGGTTTTGAGTTTGCATGTTCTCCTCTGACAGGCGACCTTTTCAAAGTGTTCCTTCAGATCTCAGCTGAGGAATCCAGACGCCGCTGAACTCGATCGACTTCCAGTAAAAGTCAAGAATTAAAACTTATATTTCAGCTTTGCCTAAACTCACGAGGACACACATTTACTGGAAGACTTTTATTCAACACAACCATGTGACAGATTGTGATCGTTAATGAAGATGAAGTTTATCGATGTGTCGCCCAGAAGAAACATAATTAGAGACGGAGACGGAAACGTTGTCAGAGAAGAGGAGAAAAATGTCTCGAGTCGATAAAGACCAAAACTGGGATCAGTTAAACGCTGCTCGTTTACTCTGAATGAGATGATGTCATTTGTTGTTGTTCTGTTGTGTCGTATTGTGTAGTATTGCTAAGGTAACTTCAAAATGCAACAGAAAATATGTTTTATAACAAGTGAAACAGCAAAAAGATGTTTTCCGTGTTAATACTGAACATATGAAGAACATTTTCACATATAACATGATTCTGCTGCAGTTGATAAATAAATGTGGCAATGCAATTATTATTATTATTTATATTTGCTATTGCATCTTATGTAAATGTATAGAAATTGTATGTCTAGCAGAGAAGCTTATATTTCTGGGGTTTAATCCCAGTCTCTGCTCTCCCTCAGCGTGTCGCCCCTCACATCTCTGCTTCTGTGATGTTTCCTTCAACTTCAGACAATAACAGAAGAAGAAACAGTAACAAGGGCGCGGGGGGGATGGGGGGGGGGGGGGATTTCCATCCAACTCTCCAGCTTCTGATCCACCTTCAGATTAAGTTTCTAATCCTAACCCAAAGGTAAAAGTCCTTCACGCGGACACGGCGACTGCAGGCGCTCTGCAGGTCCAACACAAGTGACGGGGACAAATCGAAGCTGGATTAAACCAACACCGCCAAAGACACAGGTGTGTGTGTGTCTGTGTGTCTAGGGGGGGGGGGGGCAACAGAAGTAAAATGCTGCTGTTTCCTGTTTGCATACAGCAACAAATCTTGAAATCCTGCTTCTCTCACAGCAACAGTTCCTGACTAAAAGCAGTTTTTATCCAATAAATCAGATTATTAATGGATCCCATTGTCAATCCTTTAAATGTTAATTCACAAGATGAAGAGTACAAATGGAGTAATGCAGGGAAAGAAACTGCAGACTGTGAGAATCTATCAGACTTTACAAATGGAGAGCCGTCCGTGAGGAGCAGAGCGATTCCATCTTCCCGACAGGAGCGATGTGTGAAATACAGATGAGGAAGAGAGAGAGAAAGCTCCATTCATTTGAATGTGATGACCATGATGATGATGATGATGATGATGATGATGATGATGATGATGATGATGATGATGATGAGAAACGTGGGTCAAAGACTTTCAAACGCAGACAGAATTCATCACGGAGTCCGGACTGATTATTTGTGACGGCAGAAGCAGAAGAAAGAAATGTGTCATAGAGAAGTGATGTATTTAAATTCCCAGAATGCCCTTTGGTGACCTCCAAAGGACGACTAACCCCAGAACCCCTCCCCTTCTGAAATCTGTCCAGACCTGGTTTCAACATCTCTCCCTCTGGGGATCTCATCTGAGCTACAGGTGTGAATTACCCACGATGCATTGAGGACACATTTGGTTCATCAGTTCACACCTGACATCAGATCGCGTCTTTAGTGACGACTCGTTATCGGATCTCACTTCTCAAAATATCACTTTTATGTTTTGCAGAGACCGAGGTGATTGTTTGATTTACAGTTTATCATCATCAGCAGCTTCATTAGCAACATAACAATTAATATGAGAAAAACAAAAACATTAATTTAACTGTGCATCCTTTGTGTTACACAGATTGACATCATGTGCTGTTCTGAGGGTTCTGCAGCTTTCAACAACAACTTTAATGAATCAATGATCTACGTTAATTAGAGACGTGGATTTCAAGCTATGGAGAAACATCAGATTCACAGAGTTACTTACGTTTCATCATAATTTAAGATGAGTAGAAGTTGCAGAGAAGAGAATAAACCTCAATGCTCCAAATTATCTCTGAAACTACAGACAGAGAGGGCACATGTCCACGGTGTCAGTGAACTTAGATTAGATTAGATCAATTATTTACAATACTATACTTATACATATAAACCAGTAGCCAGTCAGATTGACCTTTAGCCTCAGCCTACCCTCAGGTTCGGCCTGTGACGCTGATCACAAGGACAAAACACTTTAATGACACTGAGGTGAAGTTAAGTTCCTAACACCTGCTAACACCTGCTAACACCTACTGGGAGTTGGTCACTTTAATGTGCAGAAGTCCCTCAAACGTACAAAGGGATATTCACCAGCTTGTCCTATATTCAAAAATGATTTATGTGCAACTGAAGTAGGGTTATATGAGATTTAACTAAATGAAGACATCCCTTAACATGCAGATATAGATATTAAATATGTAAACGTGTATTTAAGACATATAAAGCCTATGGGGAGAGGAGGGACTGAGCAAATAAATCAACTGTGCATGTGAAACACTGAGAAGAGTAAAAAAACAGTGAGGGTAACAGTATTAAAAAGATTGTTAATCCTTCTATTAGAACCACCCCATTGTAACACGAGCCCAGAAAACCCCACACCTTGCTCTGTGTGTGTGTCTGTGTGTGTGTGTGTGTGTGTGTGTGAGCTGGTACTGTGAAGGGCAAAGAAACTAAACGGTGAGAGTTCACCTGCAGACGTGAGGATTAACTGCACTCTCACATTTATAGAAGCTTAAAACCCTTTAATGAGCCTTGAAATCAATAAAGTGCTGTTTAGTGCACAAATCAAATTGCTCTGAGGCTAATGACTCTGCCAATTTGCTATTAATGGAGAAATCATTCCCGACACTTGGGCGGGAGTGAGATGATGATGTTTGGAGAAATATGATTTTCCGTCTCTTCACTCCTGTTTTTGTGTTTGTCGTCATCAAAGTCAAACTCAGAGGAGAAACACAAACACAATCGCATTTCTAATTCTTTTTGTGTTTGTGTGGGATTACTTCAGCAGCCCCCCCCCCCCGAAATCAAATCATCAGTCGGAGAACCCTCAGCCCGTTGACATCCTTCAAGTTGAGTATTCTTTGTGTGTCTGTCGGTGTGTAGTGTACTTCAGGGGACATCTCAGTCCCCAGAAGCTGCTCTCTTTCCACACTCCTCTCCAGTCCTGATTTCATTCCACTACATCACATCTTACAGTTAGCTCTGTGAAAGTCTCTGGACCCGGGGTGAGTCAGAGTGAGGCGGAGGCCACAGCCCGGTCAGACTCTGAGAAACTTTATCTTCTGTCTTTGGATTGGAAGTGAAGACTTTCAGGGTCATCGTCTCTGTCAGTGGTGACAGAGGGACAACAGGGCTTGGTTATATGAACACTACTGTCACCCTGAGGTTATCAGTGAGTCCTTTAAAATCAAGCAGAGCCATGAATAATAATAATGTTGATAATAATAATAATAGCTTGATAGCGCTTTTCAAGAGACCCGAGGACACCTTTCATACGTCCAGCACAAAACAGGATAGACATAAACAGCACTAATGGATAAAGCCATCCTCGACAATCTACATAAGCAAATTGACAATTATTCCAATAATTATATTGATGGTGATTCATAACCTGGGGTCGTTAGCAAATTTCTAGGGGTCACCAGCTGGTTGTGGAGGAAGGAATTAAAAATAAAGAATATTACAAATCTGTCTGGGCCCGAACAGCACATCCAACAAAGCTAATGTCCTTTCTCGCTATTGAAAATAATGTTTACCATTAATTAACTAGATTGTGGAAGTCGCAATATTCTAATTTGTCCTGTCAATTTTCACATTTTAGTTTTTAATACTCCTCATAATGACATAATCCATCTCTAACATGCTGTATTAAACGGCTGTGCACTATATTCCGCCTTTACGCGCCCGCACGGCCATCCATAAAGTTTTTACCGTCCACGCAGCAAGTCTCATGGTTTCAGCAGCAGGTAAAAAACCTTCTACTCACTCTTCAGTCTGTGTAACTGTCAATCAAACAGGAGAGAGAGGCAGGGAAGAGTTCCAGACGATTCCAGAATGACAACTGCAAAATCAGGTAAACACACAAAGACACTCAAACTGACACCTTGAGCACAATCCTGAAAATCTGGCAGACTGTGGTCCTGTGTTGACAAACTGAATCCAGTCCCCAAGTGAACCGCCTTCATTAGAGCCCTCAGGGAACGCCTGATTGGCAATTCTGGACATCCTCCCGCTCGCTGCAGTGTTCATCAGCATCTAATTAGGAGCTTTATCATTGTTGAATTAAGGATGAGGAACTGGCACAGAGTCGTCGGCTGGAAACTGGGCTTCAGAAGATGGTAAACAGAGTTTGGTTCAATTGGTTTTCTTTTCAGCACTCCGGGGCGATGAGAATATTTGAGAGAACTTTTGTGGATTAGCTTCCTGTCGATACCCGACTCTGGTGATGCTCGAGGATTTTGATTCGAAGAGGCAGAGGTCAATGTGGTGAACAGCCAGGAGCTACAGTGAATAAGCACTGTACATGATGTGCTGTTAAAAGGTTCTGGACCAAACACACAGAACAGCTTGACACAACCAGTCTGAGCTGATGGTCAAAGAAAGAGAAACGACTCGTTACAGCGTCACATCAGAGGAAGGTGTTGTTGTTGTTGTTGTTGTTGTTGTTGTTGCTCTGATGGTGCTGCTGCAGCTTGTGTGGAGACGGGAACATGGAAACATGCGATCGGAGCAGAGAAGAAGAGTTTGACCTTTGAGTTTGACCTTTGTGTCCGACTCGTTGCATCGACAGTGAAAAGAGAGACGGTGATTACAAAGCTCTCGATCTCACAGCAGCTCTGCATCAACATCCTCTCTCCACCTCCTGTTACCATTGAATAACTATATATAATATATTTTGTACATGTTTATGGTTTACCTTTGACGTTTTAATATCTTTAATATCGTGTTATATGCCAGATACTTTGCCTCTGTAAGAAGACTTTCACAGATTGGATCAATAAAGTTCATCCATGCATCCATCTATTGTTATGTTCGAACAGTTAAAACGTGAATAGATCATAAATATATCAAAAGAATCTTTTGCATTTCAAGAATTAAGTTGAAGTGTCGTTAATAAAGTTGAAATTGTGTATAACTATGAAAGCAGTAGATCCCCCCCCCCCTCCCCTGCACGACGACACACAGTGTGTTAACAGCAGAACTGACAACATTATAAAATTAGTTTTTTAATAAAAAAGCAATAACAAACAAACAAGACATTAACGATATTAGTGGAAACCAGGATAGCAGCATTGTGTCTTGGCAGATCTGTATCATCCAAGCAGCCTCAGCGAGTATTGAACAAACAAGGAAGTGACTCGAGTTTAAAAAAAAAGCAAACTCCTCTTCAATCGTCTCAATTAGCATCAGCCTTCAGTTCCACAGCCCTCAGATGATAGATGAGTCTCAACCAACCCCAATCAATTAGCTACAGTATCTCTTAATTAACTCAGCCCCCCCCCCCCCGTTTAAAGAACTGTAAGCACGCAGGGAAGTTTTGATTCCAATTTCATCCAATTACATCTCGATCTTTCCTCCCTAATAACTGATGCTCTCCTTTATCTTCACTACAGCTTCATCCCGACAGCGATAATTAATCGACAAACCACCGGCCTGATGGGAATGAAAGGCGTCTGGGGAGAATCAATACTACTATGCAACCCCCCCCCCCCCCCTCAGATGTTTACTCCTTGTTCGCGGTGCGTCCGTCTGGCAGCTGCATCGGGACGAGGACACGTGAAGCCTTCCCGGGTCTCAGGAGGAAGCGTGAGGGTTGAGAACTACCACAGCCCAGGTGCATGTTTATAGATCAGCTCTGACTGAGAGCTGCGATAGAAGAGCTGCCCGATCGATGAGGAGATCATATCATGGTTACCTTCCACTTCATTATGGAACAGTGGGAGCTGCACACACTCTCTATAAGCTGCATGGAGACACCAGCTCACACTGGGCCGGGTCCCTGCTGGCGAGCATTCATCCACACATTTCATCATCATGTTTCACGCGTGTGCTGGTGTTACCTGTTGCAGTCCACGTGCAGCAGCAGGTGGGAGGCGCTGATGGTGAGGGCGATCTTGTGCCACTGGCCGTCGGCGAGGCGGTAGGGGAAGGACTCGGAGCGCGGCTTCCCTTTGAAGCGGTAGTGGTAGCGGATCTCCTCCCTCACCCCGCTGCTCTCCAGCTCAAAGTAACTGCACAGGGAAGAGAGGAAGGTCAGAAGTCAGAGGTCAGAGGTCACAGGCATGTGGTTCTAAGGCCAGAACCAAATGTCTGAACTCATGGAGGACAGAATAAAACATTAACGATACAAAATCTTGTAAAAGTAGGTGAGGGATTTATTTTGTAGGCAGTTAGTTTACAAATATTACCATTTTATATACTGCATGTTGGCTAAAGCTCTAATATACCAATAAACCAGCTGCCCAATGTTACTGGCAGACATTGGCCTTTCATGGATATGTAATTGGCGTTTATATTTTCCTGATATGCTGATCTTAATTAAAAATTTAGATAACGAAGCAAAAGAAAGCAAAAGAAATTGCTAACAATATAAGGAGGTACAAATATCAGTCAATATCTCAATAAGACATGAATAAGCCCACATGCCCAATATTAGCAAGACTGATGGTAGATTTGAACCATTTCAAATCAGAGCTAATGAGGTGCAGGGGTTTGAATAGACTCGGGAAATATCCAGTGTGTCTTGACATTTGAAGACAAAATAACCAACATAATTATTCACCGATTATTCCCTTCAGATGATTACACATTCACAAAAAGATCATTATGTCTATAGTGATTAATACCCTGATATCCTACAAACTGTAATTTCATCACCCAGCAAACAAGCACAGCCACATGATATGTGTCCAGTTGATGGTTGAACAATCTGCTGACTTTTTTCTTGCTTTGTGTAGAATGGATTTCTCTCAGCTCGCCTCTGCAAACAGAAGAAAGGAATCTCTCTCTGTCCGAGTTCCCCCCCCCCCCCCCCCCCCGTCCTCTCTCTGTGGTGCGGCTGCAGGCGGTCGACCTGAAGCAGTGAGAGCTTTACTCTCCGTCCTCATCAGCCACCGAGTCGTCAGAGACGTCCGGGCTCAGACAGCCGCAGCCCGAGAGCCGCAGGCAGCCAGTCCTGACATTTCAGCTTCCCTGCAGCTGCAAATGACCCCAGCACAGGAACCAGTGGCTGCTCGGTGCACGACTCACACACACACAACTTATACTGTTCCTGCAAACACAGCTCTCCAATACATAATCTGAACCTAGATAGAACCTTGCTTATCCCAATATATTCTGATATAAAACTCTCACACACACACACACACACACACACTCTCACTGGATCAAGTCCATTCAATACTGAGCTCAACAGCTCTCATGCATATTTATGGGAGGGGAGAGCGGACCCACTCGACAGAATATCAATCAAGGCTGTGGGGCGGCAGACGAATCCGTGAAACTGAGGAGAACTCGTCAGAACTCAACACAAACACACGGAGCTGGAGGATAAAAGATCGAGAAGCGACTCAAACACGCTTCATTGGAGTTGATGTCATCTGTGAATATGGCAGAAGTTATTACAAATGAAAAATCCAATGTGGCAGGAGCATTATCGGATGTTTCCACCGGTTGTAAACAAACCAAACAGCAGGTGAGTCGGGTTTCCTCAACCACTTAAAGGCTCAGTGTGTAGAGTTTAGTGACATCTAGTGGTGAAGCGTCATGTTGCATGTTGCAACCCCCCCCCCCCCCTCCAAACATGAAAGAGAACCTGTGGTAGCTTCAGTTGTCATAAAAACCCAAAAGGTTTGGTTTGTCCAGTCTGGGATACTTAAAAAAAAACATGGCTGCCCCTGCAGAGAGGACCAGCTCCACATGTTAAGTAGTTAAATATAAAGTATTTAAATATAAAGTGCTCGTTATCGGTCAAAGAAAAACAACAATCAGCACAATTTTGATGAAACACGCTTATGAAATCAATGTAAATAATTAAACTGTAAATCTGTAAACTGACAGTTTTTCACATTCTTTGGCTAATATGTACGAATGTGGTTCATGTGATTTTGTGTTTTATTGACCTGAGGTATTAAGATGTATTTGAAATACTGTTATGATGGAACAGCAATGATTGTACAAAAAACACATAGGTTGTTATTCAATTTCAAGCAAAAGCAGCATCAATATAATAATCTACATACCAATTTTTTTTAATTAAGGTTATGCCCGATTATGCCTAATGTCGCTAATTTGCCTCATACCTAAATTGATATCTATTGTATAAGCTATATTGAAATGAACAATCTCCACTTAATTTAGCATCTGCATGACAGGCCAAAAACACCAATAATATTTGTTTTATATAATTGGAAATTAATTCAGGCAGTAAGGGGTTAACTGTTGCAGGGCATAGGATTAAGGGGGAAGAATAAAGAATGATCTCATCTTTGAAGCATCTGATCTCCATACATGTAAGTGCAATATGGTGGTAGCCTGGTTGGAGGTAAGTGCTCTGCATTTGACCAATGCTGCAGAATCCCTGCATCTCATATTGGAACCTTGGTGACAACAGAGGTACCTTCTCTACACATGTTACTGACATCATGTCAGTGAGGGTCAGGTGAACCTGCACTGCAGGTTTCAAATCTATATTCTATGTCCTTCAATGTCCCGAAGCAAAACCACCCACCTGTATCAGCTTTGATGCTAAATACTGTGAAGGAGAGAAATAGCATGTGATTGTGGTTTTACATATTTCTGAGCGTTTGCATCATCAATCACAGAATGAATAGAGAGAACTGCTTGAGGAGCAGCTGCATATCTTTCATAGGAACAAACCGCACTCCTCACTCATTCATGCAATCATCACTGGAGACCATTGCAATGCATCAAATCAAGTCACAAATTCAGTGTTGCAGGCAACAAAAGAAAAATACAGGACCGAGATAATGAGAGGAGCTCAACCCCCCCCCCCCCCCCCCCCGCACAGCAGGCTGTGTTAATACTAAAATAGTTATCACACATAAAAGGAAGTAGCCTCCCAGGGAAGTGTTTTTTTTCTACCACATTAAATTGCTGCTTGCTTAGCGACATGCATGTGAGACAGGCCACCCGGCTGGTTGGGCCTTTGTACCGAGTGTCATCGCTCTGAAATGAAATGAACACAACACTCTGTTTCCATCGAGCTGCCGGAGCCGCAGCGTCTGAAACCCGTCGGCTGGAGAAGGATCATTTGCATCAAACGAGTAAAAGAGGGGTTGAGACAAAGAAAGAGCGAGAGCGAGAGCTTTTCCAGCTTCTCCTCTTCCTCCTCGGGGCCGCGATGAAACCTGGAAGCACCGAACCAGCAGTTCTTCTGATTTGACTCATGAAATAATCATCAGAGGCATTAACTCCACTTCACGGAGAGGGGTTTGTTTTATGAAGCATTTAGCCGTAGCTATTGTGTCCCTGCATTACAGCATATTTAACGAAGGGGAATAATATATTGGCAGCGGGGCCATTTATAATGAATAGTGTTGCATGACAGACACTAAACGTGATATATCTGTTTTCGGTGCTTCTCCGCAACAAACATAAACAAACGAGACTTATCACCAGTTTTAAAAGCCGCCTTTTCAGAGCCGGTCCTTTCACGGAGCTGCCTCTTCACTAATGGTGACTGCATGGATCCCACACATCTCTAATGTGACTGCCACAGCTTTCAAAAGGAGGAAAAAATCATGACTGCATATCAAAGGAAATAGGAATGTTTTGACTAGCTGTGGCAGGGGAAGACTTCTCTGTGATTAGAGTGAGTTGATATTTGATGTGAAAAAAACACACTTGAAAAGAAGCTGTTCATCTATGAGCTCCACAAAAAAAAACGGAATATATAAATATAACCAAGTAGTTGCTGGTTAAATAGGAATGTGGTTCGGGGGGTTTATATCAGAGCTGCAGCTATCGAGTAGAAGAATAGTTTTGTATTTCAGTCGGTTCAAACTAATTGTTCACCTCAGCACTCAAGTTTGAACAATAGCCCACAGGGGATAATGGGATATGAAGGACCATCAAGGACACACAAACTTGGACACACAAAGCTGCACTTCCCAAATTGTGAGCATCCTTTCAGAGGCAACAGGCTCGGTCGGCCAACGATGATGTGCTCGCTGCAGGAATGTGGACAAAGCGCCAGAACTGGGAAACAGCCTGTCGTCCCAGTGCCACTGTAAACACACAACAGTTGTGTAGCAAAGACAAATGCTGGAAACTAAGGTTTTCCTGCTATTCCACACGGTTGTTATGATTATCTCTACATCTTCACCTTAGCAAAACTTGTTAGCACAAAAAGTAGATCCTCCTAAGTGTTTTTTTTGGTAGATTTCAGCTTGGAGGAGGAATCCAAACGTTTCTAAACCAGTTCGATGCCTACAAATATCCACCTTCCTTCAGGACCATAGCTGCAAATTAGTAGAGAGTCCATTCGCTGCACCGACCAGATTCCAAATAACATCGGCTGTCCTCGTTCAAAGACCAAAGCAGAGGACTGGATTAACGAGACACTGCTCCACACACCTTTATTAGCGAGGGGCCACATGGCTGTGCTGCCCTCCTTCACCTGGAAAACCTTCTTTCAACCTGGATGGAATCACACACAGTGGTTTATCCTTCAGACCGAGTCCAGAGCATGGAGCTGCAACACTGAGCAGTAATGTGCAGCTGAAGTGTTGCAGTCTACAGCCTCTTTCACATTTGAGCTCTTGCAGAATCAGGTTGAGTGCATGATGCATGAATGATCTCTGGAAAATATCCGACAGAATCAGTGTTTCTCCTTCAACACGTGCAGCAGACCCACCACCTCCTTCTCATCGAGCGGTGACCTCCCTCACTCTTACATCTCCTCATTTTAATGTGCCTGGATAAGAGACTTTCTATCATCTACAGTTGAATCCTGCAAGTTGCATGATATGTTCATTATTTTGGTCTCATTACAAATCGCCTGCAGATTTCAACCTTCAACTCAGCTCCACTGTGAGTGCTTCACTTTTTTGGTATTCATGCCGAACTGACCCCCTCTTCTAAAGCAGAGGTTCATCCTCTCGGGGGGAAAACACATCATAACTTTTCAACAGAGTTTCCTTTGTCAGTGTTAATGTGATCTGCACAAAGCAGAGCTAATGGATCCGCCACGTTTTTTTTAGTTTTTTTTTAAAGTTCATCAGCAGTTTTTTCCTCATTCGCTGCAGAGCACACACCAGATGAAATATTCAAGGGGATGACATAACTGTTTTCATAATTTGGGGCATTGGAGGAACAGTGCTGATGCCCCCCCCCCCCCCCCCCCCCCCCCGCAACCAGAAGAGATGGTGACTCAAACTGCTGAGTGATAAATATAAACAGTGGCCGTGGCAGGGGGTTCGCCGGCTGCGTCTCCTGAGCCGGAGACTCCGGACGGGGTCTCGAGAGTTTCGGTGACAGCTCCGGGAGGAAGCTGTTGAGTTGACGAGCGGTCTTCATCAAAACGCATCGGTGTCATGTGCAGGAGAAAAAGTTTTGGAAATGAATGGCTGCCCAGAAATGCTGGTCTGGCTGTATATCATCCTGTCCTTTTTCTGCAACCCCCCCGGGTGTCATGCAGCTGGTTTTATGGAGGGCAGCTGACAGCCAATTATCTGCTCAGTGGGGAGGTCAACACTCTGGAGCTTGTCCGTGCAAAAGGAGGAGGAGGAGGAGGAGGAGGAGGTAACCAGACACTATGATGGAAGAAACCGCACTCATGCCTTCACTTACTGACCTGGAAAAATGTGACCTGGATTGATTGAAAGGCACTGAGCTCCAGTGTAGTCACAGGGAGACTATGCTTGATGGGAGTTGGCAGATGTCCTCATCACGCTGGTGGGCGATTTGGCCGATAGGTGTAACGGTCACGTCTGAGCCCGGCCTCAGGTTCATGGATCAGAAAGATGTGGTGACCAGAAGGAAATCGATTCTCATCTTCACAGTTTGGAGTGTTTCCAGTGTGACATGATGAGCAGCAAGGTGCGAGGCAAAGCAGGTCAGGGTCTTGGTGATGAGTCGGGGCGGGGGGGGGGGAGAAGGGTGATGCCGTCCAGTTGAAACCAGCATGATGCACAGGCCGGGGAAGGTGGAACCACTGGTTTAGAGGAGGAAATAGAGCAAGTCCACATCAGTGTCTCTAAACCAGTCCTGTTCAGACTTGATATTAACGAGTGTCTTGAATGATCTGCGCCAAGTTCAGGTGTGAACACACCAACACCAATGTGTGTCCTGAGATTCAATCAGTTCAGATTCAAACACTATGTTCACACTACGAGCCCTAGTCCTCAATTCAGATCTGATTCTAGATCAGATTTTTTACTGTAGCTGCTCAAGTTATCTTATAAAATGTGACAAGAATCATGTGTGGAGACATTTCAACCCAGCCAATGTAGAAGGAAAGGCTGTGTACATTTACAAAGACTGTGCAAAGACTTATGTTAAGAATGATAGAAAGATGCAGAAGCATATAGTCAAGTGCTCAAAGTTTCCTCAGGGCTCAAATCAGCCTATGACAAAACAAAATGTTTATATTTATGTCTGTATATGACAAGGTAAATACAGTTAGTATAAATTACCAACACAATTTCCAGTTTATTCCCGTTAATTCAATGTGTTATGTTACAAGTCATGAGGATTTTGTATTGTTTAGTCTGGTTCAGTATTATTAAGCCAATTGTGACCATGTCAAAAAGGTCAGTTCTAACATCTGGACAATCCTCCAGTAGAGAGTCGGTGGCACCAGCCGCCCAGATGTTGACGGACAGTTTCTCACTTTTCCCTTCACGAGGAGGAGACGGGCGGCTGAGCGGCTGCTGAAGGTCTCTGGGGACTGAAGACAGGTGGACAGGTGGAGGAGCTCTGGCTGTGTCTGGAGTGTCGGGGGGGGAACCTGTCATTCAAACTAACAACAAACACAGCGGAGTGCGTGTGAGTGGGTGTTTCAGGGAAGAGTGTGCCAGGCTGAGATTGTCTTTTGGTTGCCAGAGAGCGAGCAGAGCCTCGGTCACGCTGGGTGAGTGATGCTCTCTTTCCTGTGGGCTCGGGGTTCTGCAGGGCTCCGTCCCCGTCAGCCCCTCCAGCTCAGATGTAGAGCGGCACCAAGGCCGGCTCCCAGAGACGGAGACGAGTAAATGTTGGTGTGAAAACTATGTCCGGCACATTAACCAGCCTGTGGTTCACGGCTGAGTGTCAGTCGCTTCACAGTCCGTCTGTGATTATCATCAAGTGAATGAGCCTTAAGTGCCACAACTAATCAGCTAGTTATTGACATTTAGCTCCATTCATGAAGCTCTGGTAATAAACGTTGTTTTTCATATTCCCAAGTGAGCAACATGGTTTTCAATTGATAGAATATTGACTGTTTGCAGCCTGCAGACGGACAGAGGCCGACTCAGACCGGCTGCGAGGAAACAGGAGCATCTGGAGCATCAGAGAATTTCTCTCTGGAAAACATATCGGAGCTGAAAGGGCGACTGAGGGTTAGATACTCATCTGAATATCTCCAATGGGTACACCGGGCCCAGTGGTTAAGGTGCAAACTACAATTTACCATAATATAAAGGCAATATGCCCCAAAAAACGTTTCTCCACAATATGGTCACAATATGTCAGACTGTGAGTTCCCTTTGCCAAATTCAAGAAAACGAATACAAGCTGCCCCGTTAACCACCGTGCAGTTATATCCACCTCTGCCAAACTGCAAGGAGTTCAGGATCGAAACCAGAAGATACCACAACTCTAACACACGCACACACAATCAAAAACACAAACACACACACACACACACTCTGTTCTATAACATATATTTTTGCAGCAGCACCATAACTAATGAAGGTCCGGGATCAAGGCTTCTTTACCTTTGGATAAATTCATTTTGTAGATGCTCTGTTTCCTGAGTGCAAATGTGCAACGAGGTAGAATCCAAGCTACTAGATCATTCTTCAAAATGTCTAGCTCACATATACCTACATATACTTTTAGGGGGACTATAAGACAGCCTTAGTTTACAAGCACATACATTTTCTTCCATTATATCTACAAAACATACTAAATTTAATAGATAAATAGATCTTCGCTCTTAAATAAACCAAATGCAGAGTTTAATAACTCCCCAGGAGGACGGCTGTGACTCTACTGACAGTCTGTGTACTTAGCTCTCAGAGACAGAGTTCATTTAAAGTTCCTCTCGTGGTTAAGTTCAACTGACTGCTCCTCTGAAACGACCCTGAGGTCAGATATCGACTGCAGCTCAACAACCTCCATGAACCTGCAGCACAAAGTCGAGTTTAACACGATCCACTCGTCGTGTTTTTTCAAATCCGACCACACGGCAACTTTGGCTCGGAGTGTTTTCTTAGAAGAGAAGAAGAAGAAGCTGTGAGTGCTCCGGGACAAAGGCCGGGCAGAGGAGCTCGGCAGCTGGAGGAGCCGGCAGAGCTCAGGTTGGGAGAGCGGCGAGAGACTCGGGCTCCGAGTTAGTTCCTCACAGAGCTTCTGCCGCTCGCTGACAACCAGCGTGTTAGTGGGACCCAGAAAAAAAACTGCTGGCGAGGATAAAATAGTCTCCTTTTGTTCTATTCAGCCTAGTGGAGCAGCAATAAAGCTTCTCCCCCATTCCCCAGAGCCGGGCACCAGAAGAGAAAGAAAAAATCCTCCGCTTCTTTTTCAGCGGGTATACTGAGAAAAGACGTTTTCACTTTGAGGATGAGGAGAGCGAGGGATGAGAGCGCGGAGGAGAGGAGGATATTATCATGCTGGGAAAGTGGAGCTGGCAGGGGATGTGGGAGGGAGGGAGGGAGGGAGGGGGGGGAGGGGATGCTTCAATTGTGCTGATGGAAAAAAGAAAAGATGGAGAAGTAAAGAAGGGAGCACGTGGGAATGTGTGATTGGATTTGGCCGAGTGGCACCGCCAGTTGTCCGTTAGCTGGCGGAATGGGAGGTCTGGGTTATAATGGGAAAGAATGGGCATCGGCACAGGGCTCTAATGGGGCCTTCAGAGAGGATTCAGAGGTTCAGAGCAAATCCTCAGTCACAAAGGAGCACAGGTCTCCACTGAGCCGGTCAAGACTCGGTCCATCTCAACCCAATTTAATCATGCTCTCCGTTCGGCAGCGTGACTCACAACACAACACAACCCCGAGCCACAGAGCAGCTTCAGCCCCGACTCGGCTCAGACAGATTTGCATCTGAATATCTCCTTTGTGATTCCTAATAACACACAATATTTGGAGGAAAAATGAAAGGTCTTGAACATAAAATAAGTGAGTGGAGGGTTTAAGAGACGTGTCAAAACATCCTGTCTGTATTTCAGAGCTCACTGCAATTACAAGAGAGATCGCTTCATATTCTCTCTTGCAAAAATGGGACAGTTCCAGTTTCTGCGTGCTGAGATTTTAAGATTCCTTTAACACAAACAGACTCACCTTACTCTAGATGATCCACAAATCTCAGCATATATAGATAAATATATATTCATTACTGCTCTGAGAGAACCCCGACTCCCATTTCTAACCCTGACCTGGACAAATATGGAAACATTGGTTTTTCTTTTGGCAGCTGCTCTCTAAATGTTTGAGAATATATCAAACTAAATTCAAATATGGTGGAATATCAGAGATCATGAATCCCTGCTGTTTAATTTCCTACTATGCATAAAATTTACAAATTTACATCAAACTTGGTAAAGGGATGGAACACGGGCCAGGAAACAACCCACTGAATCCTGGATTAGGACAAAGGGGCAGATCCAGATATTTTCTTTAATATTACACGAAAGGGTGTGTTGTTTTTTTTACATTTTCACCAATTTCCCAGAGAATATTTCATGGATCTAGATAAAAAAAAAACGCACATATGTAAGGGACTGATATATATGAATGTGTGCACTTTAAAAAAATTATAATCAGCCATACTAAACATAAAACGAAGAAAAAGGAAAAACGTTAAAATCAGAGACACAAACACATAAATATAACAGATGTAAGAATAGCTACAAGGTAAATTGATGCAGCCCCAAATGTTTTTTTAGATAATCTACGGTAACAGATGAGAAACCTGTATCTACCGTGTAGCTGAGATAACATGGACTCAGTAGAGAATCAATAGGTTTAGAGCTTTGTCCAAACGTACGTGACGGATTCGGTGCAGAATTGAAGGGACTGTTGGGGAATGAGTGTCCGTCTATGGACATTAAATAATAATACGCTTCTCTCTGCCATATTTGAAGCTGTCGACCACCCTGGACAAATTCAAACCAGAGTCTTTTCGACTACACAACAAACACGAGTCAAAACCCCAATGAAAGGCTCCAGCAGCTCCTCCATCCACTCATTTCTGAACAATACCAATGCAGTGGAATGCGTACATCTGACTCCTGGGTGAGTTTGAGCGTGGCTGAGTGCTTTTAATGCAACGTTAGCTTAGTGGCAGCGCTCCTCCGAGCCACATCTGCTGCACGGTGCATGACATCGAGCCTGGAGGAGGAGGACAGCACCATCAGGTAGCTCCACTTAGCCTCGCTGCTGGGCGGAGCGGCCGCTGCGCCACAATTATACCCGCAGGTAATGTGTGAGAGGGAGGGAGCGAGAGAGCGACAGGGGGGGGGGGGGCTAAAAGGCAGCGCTCAAGGTCACCTTGAAAGCACAGCAGGGGCCGAGACGCTTCTCCTCAGGAGCAGAAGAACATGAAGTGCAGTGGAATGAAAAGAAAAATCTGTGCACAGGCATTTCACACACACACACCAGTGAGGAAATAAGTATACAATTAGGGGTTTAAAAGTATAAATGCCACAAAAAGAAATCATCAAAATGGGTTTAAAGTATAAAAAGTAAAGTAAATATGATGCAACACACTCCAGGTCATTCTGTCATGATGCACTTCTACGTTATAATACCAGCTCATTATCGATGTACTCAGGTTTGTGATGCTGTAGCCAGAAATGACCTAAACACTTCTATACGTCTATGAATTTGTGTATTATAATATACCCATTGACATATCGGTTTGAAATATTGTTGCTCCTGGCCCCAGAGGAAAGGTCCAGAGTGTTTCAGTCTATAGGACCTGCCTGTGTTTCATTCTACGCTCATGGATCTATGACAGTTAGAATAACACAGAGCTCATTAATTTGGATCTGCTCCACATGAGACACTTAAAAAAAATATCTTCCATCAACATCCATGAATTATTCTGTGAGAAATCTATGAAAAGGTTAAAAGTGAGAACAAAATCCTGGATCTGCACCAACATGTTAATGGTTTCTCTCCTGGGTCTCGATCAACACAACACAAAGTTCCATCGGTTGTGTTGTTTGAATCTAAAAAAAAATACACACAGACAAAAACACAAACCTTCTCTGCAGACGTAAATCACTTGTGTGATCCTCACACAAAGAGCTTAAGATAATATATGTTAAGATTTGACTCAAATATAAGTGACATAAACAGATGGATGGATGAATGGACAGATGAATAGATGAATCGACGAATGGAAGGATGGATGAATGAATAGATGAATGGACTGATGGATGAAGGAAAAGATGAATGGATGAAAGGATGGGTGAATTGATGAATAGATGAATAGATTAAAGGATGAAAGGATGATAGGATGAAAGGATGGATGAATAGATGAATGGATGAAACGATGAAAGGATGAAAGATGAAAGGATGCATGGAAAGATAGATGACTGGACTGATTGATGAATGGATGAAAGGATGGATGATGAATAGATGAATGGATGAAAGGATGAATGGATGCATGGAGAGATGGATGAATAGATGAATAGATGAATGCACGGATGGATGAGTAGATGAATAGATGAATAAATGAATAAATGAATAAATGAAAGGATGAATAGATGAAAGGATGAATGGATGAAATGATGGAAGATTGAATAGAGGAATAGATATTTGGATGGATGGATGGATGGATGGATGGATGGATGGATGAATGGATGAATGGATGAAAGGATGAAAGGATGAATAGATGAAAGGATGAATGGATGAATGGATGAAAGGATGGAAGTGAATAGAGGAATAGATATTTGGATGGATGGATGGATGGATGGATGATTGGATGAATGGATGAAAGGATGAAAGGATGAATAGAGGAATAGATATTGGGATGGATGGATGAGTGGTTTTGTCAAACTGCAGCTGTTCAGAATCTGGTTTCTTTGTTTACTACATTTTAGAAAACAAGCTTCCTCCACAGCCTCTCAGGTCATGGTCTGCTCGTCTCCACTGGGCTTGTGAGTATGATTCTGTTTGTGTGTGAACTCCAGCAAACACACACACACACACACACACACACACACAAGCACTCACACACACACACACACACTTGCATGCTCACTTTGATTGCACGTTACACACACAACTGAAAGCTTTTACCTTCAGAGGAGGAAAGAAATCAATGTTTCCTGCCCTTTAAAAACAATCCACAGTCGTACAGTCTCTCGGGGGGGCCGGCGAGGGGTTGGGGGGGGGGGGGGGGGGGGGGGGTTCTCCGCTGCCACTCGCCGGCGCCCTGCGGCCATCGCACTTTGCAGCGACATTCAGTCCATTGCAACAAATTCAATACGACTCCTGGAAGCGGCCCAGACCAGATTACCCGTGTTCAGATAATCACTCAGCAGAAACCAGGTGTGTTACCTGTTACTGGTGCAGCTCAGTGGAGGTTCCAGTTAAACCACAGCCACAGATGCCAGAGTGTGTCTGTTTATGCAGCATTCCACAACTAAGAGTTATCACTTCACTTCACCTCATCAACGACCGTCTGCAAACAGCCACGAGTAAGACGCCAATTCATATCAGGCTTTAATTTTAAGAAAGGGAGAGAGAGCGCTCGTTAATCCTCAGGAGTGAAGACGAGCTGCTGAAATGAAGAGGATTAGAAGATGGATTACCTGTGTTCCGACTCGTGGATGGAGAATATGACTCCTGACGTGGAGGACTTCTGCTGGATGGAGGCCAGGAAGGTGAACTCACTCTTACTCCTGAACAGCTGCACCACTTTCTCTGTGATGTGCGCCGGGGCGTGAACCGCTCGCCCAACATCTGAGGGAGGAAAGTGGAGAGAGAGAAGAAACCGTGAGCTCGTGTGAACTGGTCACGCGGGCGAGCAACATGTCGGGTTAGTTCTTCACACATGGAGAAACACTGAGAGATCATTTTCTAAAGGTCTCACTCCTACAGTTCTGTCTGGGTCGGACAGATTGATCTGTACGAGCCGACAGGGGTCAAACCCCAAATCTCTGTGTGTGTGTGTGTGTGTGTGTGTGTGTGTGTGTGTGTGTGTGTGTGTGTGTGTGTGTGTGTGTGTGTGTGTGTGTGTGTGTGTGTGTCAGAAAGAGATTAATGGAATTATTAGACAAGCTATTAACAAGAAAAGCTGCTAAACCTCAATCTGGAGACTGGAACCAGTTTCAACATAAATAGTTATCAGAGTATTTTGGGGGGGTGGACACAAATGATATTGTCCAATGAGGAAACACTAAAGTTATCACGACACATCATGTGAGTGCAGACGCCAGGGTTTGTGTGTGTGTTTCACGACAGACCACAACTACCGAGTAATGCAACAATGCATCTTCAATTCACTTTCACACACAAGCGAGTACACAAATCCTTATATCACGTTCCACACACACACACACAACTGGCTTCGTTTCAAACACAGTGAAATCGCTCACCGGACGTTGACAGTGTGTGTGTTTTTGTCGCATGTGTGATGTGTATGTCACATTGTAGAGCACCGGTAAAAGTGTGTATTTGTACACTTAAGAGAACTTTGTGTCCTTGATGGGAGAAGACAACAGCAACAAAATAAAAAACTTTAAAAGGATCCTTCCAACATATTGCACTCTCTGTACTTTCTATCGTCAGTTATCACAACGATGTGTTCACTAAACTTAAGATCTGAAATATGACAAAACGACAGCATTGCCACAAACACACAAGCAGGCAAACAATTACAACCCGGCGACAAGACAAACACACACATGCTGGAGATGTTGAATCGGAGCTTAGAAATTAAAAACCACAATATGCAGCGAGCAGCTCCAACGGGTGGTTTTGTTTGTTTTACTTCAGGAAAGATCGTTTTTTTTTTCTGTGTCACATCCAGAAACATTTTATAATGAGAGACGGTGTTTCCCAAAGTCAACAGGCAGAGAGAAGAGCTGTACGGGTTTAAAACACAGGAGGGAAAAATATCAACGTGTTCAATTCAATAATTTACAAAGAATGAATGAGAGTTAATGGGATTAGATGTGTGTTTGATCTGCATGTCACAAATAAAAGTGGATCTATAGATAATTTAGCTACTGGATGAATCGAAAAAACCCTCCTGGTTTTTCTCGACCTGTTGTGATCCCTGACTTTTCTTCTGGGCCGAGTCTGAGTCTGACATTTGGGACTGAATTATAAAATATATATCAATATCTTGTGGATTATTGGACGAGCTGCCGTGGACTTTTGGGACAGGGGTTCATTCACTCAGTAAGAAACAACCTTCTAGATGTCGGAAGGAATTTGGTAAAGTAATATTTCTCAGACCAGGATTCTAAGCAATATTTTGCAAATTTCAATTAAATAAAATTCTTCAAAATCTGTATCAGCGTTTTGTTTGCCAATTTTTGGATTTTACAATTAAAAAAGATGCATTTATGTTTCTATATATTTGGTTATATGTGTTTTATTTTAATTTATGATATTTTAGTGAACAACAATGCCAGCAAAGAATCTGAAGAATATAGAATGCACCATATCCTCCTTCACTTATTATTTAGAGCCAGATCAAAACTTTTATTTTACTGAATAAACAATGCAAAAAAGACATATTCTACATTAAGTTTTCAATATATTTAACATATTGTTGTGTTTTCTTTTGATTTCTAACAAAGTTTATGGTTAAACTCTCAAAGTAAACCTCAATTACATTTATTTTTAATTATGATATAAGTCTGCAGATGAATCGATGTCAGACTCTCTTTCCTCCCGGTCTTGCTCTCGTATCGACACGCGTGTGGAAGAGGAAACCTGAGGAACTGGTACAAACAGTAAACATGTATCTAAGCCTCCAGAACTGATCCCAGATCTGAACAACGGGCTTCAGCGGCGGCTCCACACTCACAGATGAACATGACAGAGCGTCCAGCAGAGAGGAGCCTGTGGCTGTCTCCGCTCAGGACTTTCAAATCTCCCCGGGGTGACAGCGGCCTGCCTGCCCTCAAACTCAGCCCCCCCCCCCACCCCCCACCACCCGGCTGTCACAGCCCCATCAATGAAGTGACAGCTTCCCCGGTTCTCCAGCCGGCCGGCTCCCCGACCCCTCTGCCATTAGATCACTGCTTCAAATCTGCAGGGACCCGGCCCCTGGTTCTTTATGATGTGAAGACACTGACAGAACTCAAGAGTGACTTCACCTGACCGACAAAAAGAAAAAACTGTGTGTGTTCTGCCTCAAGGTCAACGAGAGCTTCCACATCCATTCAAACCCACTGGAGAGTGCAGCTGACGCCCTCATGTGAGAGCTCAATACAGAGGAGTTCACTCTGCACGGCTGCTGATCCACGAGCCGCCACTCAACACAGGAAGTAAACAAAGCACCGCCCGCTCTCCTCCCCGTGCACGGGAGCTCCACTGCAAATGTTGAAATGCTTTTTATCTGCAGTGGTAAACAGCAGATCTCAGATCTCATTCAAAGCAGCAGGAGGGTCCACGAGCAGACTGGAGAAGAAACTGAATCTCCTTCAGGTTTCTGTGCCAACACAATTAAAATGCACAAAGTTCTTTTACCAGAAACTAAAACAAAGGTTGTTTTCCAACTTCAGGAAGGTGAAACAACTTAGTGAAAGTTAACACAACAAAACACTGATGTAGGTGGGAGACATCAGTCTCTGACACCAAAGCTTTATAAACCCAGTCATCCATTGTGACCTCCTCCTCCTCCTCCTCTTCCTCCTCCTCCTCCTCCTCCTCCTCCTCCTCCTCCTCCTCCTCCTCCTCCTCCTCCTCCTCCTCCTCCTGATACATCACACAACTCCCGGCTCTGCCTCCGGGAGCAGAAAGTCATTCTGTACATGACGACAAGATGTCACTTCTCAGGAAATATTAGTTTTAAATAAATAAACGACGCTGTGGTTTGTTTTATTTCCATGACAGTTTCCTTGAATTCATTTCTTTGGGGGGGGGGGGGGATAAAAAAAAACGTCCCCCCCCCGCCAAAGAAACACCTGAAAAACACGAACTTATTTCAAACTACAGAAGAAGATCAGTGCTGCTTTCATGTTGATGTATTTCAAAGGGAAGTTCAGAGAGTTCAAATCACTGACTGTGCTTTAAACTCAGCATCACGTCCTGTATTTGTTTCATTAAAGTATTTCTACTTCTGTATATTTGTTCTCTTGATTTAAAACTCTGAAGGGAAACTGATACAAGTTGTTTTCATGTCTGATTCTTCAAACACGTGCGACTGAACCGTTTTGTGTGATGTGTGATTGTGAGATGACTGTTTTCATAATGAGGGAAAGTGGATTTACACATTAACACAAGTCAAACATACCTTAATACTGAAATATCAGTAAAATGATCAAAGACAATGAAACTCAAGAGGAACAAAACTTTTACAAAGAGGTATTTATGGTTTTGTTTTGAACTCACAGAACTTCTATGAGGACAGAATGTTCTTTAGAATGAATCATCCTGAATTAGAAATTAAAGCTTTTCCAGAACAGCACTTAACTCTGGAGAGTATCCTGAAATGTTCCAGAGGGGTGAATGTGACACCCACACACAGACACACACACACACTCACACACACACTCACACACACACACACACACAATGACAATAAATCAAAAGTGTCTGTTTGCTTAAAACTTTGCTTAAAACCCTTTTTCAAAACTTAATCTTTTTAATTAAAACCCCATTTGCTGAAAGTTGCTCGAACCCGAACCGAGTGGGAGCGCTCCCCCCCCCCCCCCCCCCCCCGACAGTCCACTAACAATGATGGATGGAGGAGATGATGAGAGCCGAGCTAAAGCAGAGCAGCCTCACAGCCTCGTGCTCGTCCACATAAACAAACTCATTTACAGTGACAGGAGGAGGCAGGTGGAGCGGGGGGGGGGGGTTCGGCTCCCGGCAGACGAGACGGAGCTCAGTGTAGCAGGCAGCAGCCGTCTGTTGCCCCCCCCCCCCCCCTCACTCCCACTCCCCTCTCCATCTTACAGCTCATCACTTTAATCAGGAGCATGCCCCCCCCCCCCCCCCCCCAAGCTCAGATGGCTCAGATGGGGTATATAGTATAGTATAGTACAGTATATATTATATACTAAGAGCTATATTTGAATATGAGCTAACCTTACATTGCAGCATGGTTTGATTCATTCTGTGACACTGTGCAAAGAAATGAAATAAAAAAAGGAACTATGAATAATCCAAAATAAGTAAATCAGGAGATTGAACCAAATTTCATGTCTTTGCTACATTCTATAAAATTAAAAGAGTTTGTTTTAATTTCACATTGTTATTAAGGAAGCAGATAATGATTTCAGAATAAGATCCTGAATCCTGTCATCATCACCAACATGGGCTGCGTCTCCCTGTACCTGACTTCCATTGGTTTGTAGCTGTGTAATAAACTGCATCGATAGTAGTGTCTGTTTAAATAGAGAAAATTCATATTCATATATAGAGAGAGTTACGGTCGCCCTTGCGATTTGAATGTGAGCAGATGATCACTTATGATGTTGCATTGCACTCGATTCCACGTTTGAAAAGCAAAGTGAGATCCTTTTGTTTTCAGTGAATGTTGCCTTTTTAACTGAGTTCTCTGTAATTAGCTCGTCCAATGAGAGACAACTTAACCTGTGAGAGTAGAGGGAAGCACAACTGTCTGTGAGGTGCACACTGTTTACTTCTCAACAGCCGGTGACAAACAAACAAACACGTCTATTGTTTTTCTTGAATGAGGTTTATTCCCCAGAAAGGAGCGGATCTGTGAGAAGCTTTTATCTCAGCGACTGAATCCTGAGTTTTCACTGCAGCTTTTCAAATGCAGCTCAGACGAGGAGGGACGAGGTCTCCAGGAGGAAAACGTGTAGCACCTTCAGCACCTTTTTGAACTATACAACACTTGATGATTTATCTTTTACACTTTCCCTGAGTCAAATGTTAGATCTTCATCCTAAACTGGACCTCAGGACAAAAACTCGTTGATTATCAGTCCCTTAAATATGCTCCATTTTTCTCAAAGATCTTCTTCTGCATCATTTCTTGAGAAATTCACAAAAATGTTGCCTGAAATTATAAGGAATCAGTTCGATATGTCAATGAGTATTTCCACCAAGTTTCAATAAAGAAGATTCCGTGGTTTTTGCATAATCTTGCAACAGACGAACTGCAATCGAAAGATTTCAATCAATTAATTTACATTTCTGCAAAATGATTCTGGAGCTCTGGGCCTTTTGTTCAGCAAACAGACGAAGCCGAATCTGGACAAAGGAAATGGGACAAACTAAATTCAATGAGTGTCTGTCTCTCTGTGTCTTTTAGCCAGTCGTCTTGTTCACTGTGCCAACATCACCAGACTGTGGCTGCAGTGAATAACAACATGAGAAGGTAAGAGAACAGAAGATCCACACAACGTCTCCTGTCAATTAACTCAACGCACAAAGATGGAGAGATAACACGTTGGCAAGTGACACACAAAGTTAAAAAGCTGCTTTTAAGTGACCATCAATAATTTATCTCCTGGAGGAAGATGCAGCCGACACAAGCCAGATCTCTCCCATCATCGATCCATCAAACCCAGTATCCACCCAGCAGGTTTCCACCGAGGCCACACAGTCTCTTCAATCTGCAGCCAACTCCTTACAGGGCAGCTACCAACAATAAAATATGTAATTGCTTCTTTCATGGTGGTTTTTTTCTTTCCCTTCTTTGTCGAGAAGCCACTCGTCTTTATATTTCCAAACACTTCCACCCCCCCCCAGCCTCCCCCCCACTCATCCGTACATCCCCATATATAAAGCCAGCCAGCCAGCCAGTCATCCATCCTGCACACAGCAGACTGTCCCTGAGGAGCTAGCCTGCTTTCAGCTGCTCGAGGCGGGTCTGCAGTGGAGAAGAGAAAGAGAGAGAGAGAGAGAGAGAGAGAGAGAGAGAGAGAGAGAGACTGGACTGCAGACCAGGGGCTGGAACCCGAGATGAAGGACTGAGGCATGAGAGGAGATGGAACTCAGACAAATTCTCAAGGCTTCACCGAACTGTTCTGCAGAGGAGCTGGTGCAAAATGCAGTTTACTTTTTTACCCCATCACAAGCCAAGAAAATGCAGAACTGAGAGAAGCGGGGAGAGGAGACGTCCACAGAAGTCACGGAGAGAGAGAACTGAACTAGGTGGTTTGTGTGGAAAGTGATTCGGTTAAAGCGAGACAGCAAAGGAATGTCAAATACGCCTCGGAAAAGGAGTTGGTGCAGGAAAACAAAGGAGAAAGAGAGTTTGATGCACGTGGAGGGGAAGCGGGGGGGGGGGGGGGGGGGGGGGGGTGCATGTCGAGCAGCCTACAAACACAGCCCGGCTCTCAGCAGGCCTCTCTCCTGCATCTGAAGAACTCCTCGGCTGCTGAAAGATTCATAACCCGTGAAATGATTAAACATTGATGATTCAGCTAAAGTTTTCCATCCCCTTCGCGAGAGGATGACCCGACTCACCGCAAACACATCAGAACCCGGCCCGGTGGCGAATAATGTGACGTGTCACGAACCTAATGAGTCCAGAGACAACATCCTGCGGGGGGGCATGACACAGTCGATCACAGGAGACGAGGACGAGGGATAAATAAATCATCTGTGGCTGCGACTCGAAGAACAACGATGCAAAGCCCTGATGTGAAATCCAGCCAGGGGGGGAGAAGTCAGATATACTGTAGGTTGGGGTGGCCTCCAGGGGGCGCTATCATTAGCATGTTGCATCTCAAGCAATCCCGATGCACAGCTGTAGTGTGTGTGTGTGTGTGTGTGTGTGTGTTTGTACGTGTGGTATGAAATGAGATTAACGCCACAAAAGACGACACTTGACTTGAATGAACATGGATTTCTCAGGCTTATACTGAGCTGCTGAATTAAAATAAAAATGAAATCAACTAAAGTTAAACAAGTGATTATTGATTTTCAATGGAGTCGATGTTTTCATGATTTTCATTCAAGACACGAGGAGATTAAGAATAGATCAAGTTCCCTTCTGCTGCCTGAAGAGGAGATGTTTTCATAAACATGTCTTTAATTGAACATATACAAGTTAAAGGTTTATTACTGATGATGGCAGAAGGAAGATTCCTTTACATTAAGACCCTGATCCGGATCCGGGGGGGGGTCAGGTCCAGGCATCACTTTCTTTCTCAGTGAGATTCAGGCTGTTTGGAACATTTGCTCAGAGAATAATTCATGGAGCTCGATGAAAAGCACGTTTGAGGGACTAATATCTTTTGAGCGAGAGCACTTCGGTGCAGCCTGATTGAATTTAAGGAGCCTGTTGGAGCTCGGTGGAGGAATGAGCTCTACTTAGTTCCATTAGTGAGGCTGCACACTGTGAGAAGTTATTTAAACATGCTACAGAAAAAAGTTAAGGTACCTTTAAGATAATAAAACATGAACAACTGAGGTAAACTTTTAGTTTTCTCTTCAAATACAAGAAGATGGTTAACCTAACAAACACAGAATCCCCCATTTATAGTCAGAAATAGCTCATTGTAATATGAGAAACATTAGATATGTGGTTTTTCTCCACCTGATGTTTATAAGTTTGTAATGTTCAATCAACTTTTAGCTAAGATTTGGTTTCCATCATCTCTGAATCTGGATCTTTGGCTGCAAAATGCTGTGGAGTTAATATTCTCCCCAAAAACCCACTGGAACTGAACCTCAGACAAGATGCAAATGTAGAAAAGATGCAAATACAATATTGTAAAGTATCAGGTTAGACACGTTTAGAAAGGATTCATGATTCCTGCATGCATTTTCGATGCAAAGCAGACCAATAACCAATTTCATCCTATGACTTGAAACTATCTTTATCAAGAGTAAAACTTAATGATTTACAGTTTTACTTTTGCTTCCGTTTGCAGAAATTTATTGCAAGATCAAGAAATTTAAATTTATGCTGCTCAACTGTACAGTCCCTGTGGGCACGCTTTCCATACTGTGTGTAGGTCTGTGTGAGTGTGTGTGTGTGTGTGTGTGTGTGTGTGTGTGTGTGTGTGTGGGTGGTGCATGTATTTTGTTAACAACTTTCTCGGCTGAGATCGTATCCATAATCTGCTCCACCCCCCCCCCGGCAGCTCCACACAATCCTCCTCAGCTGTGGGCTGCGCTTCAAACCACACACACCAGATATATAAATATATAAATATTAATATATATATAGAACACCGAGTCACACGGGGGAAACAGGTGGAATTGAGATGTGAGCTCACTAAGCAGAGTGCTGTGAGGAGCTGTATCAGTGGCTGTCAGGCCTCCGGTAGCCCCCCTGCTGGGAGCCCGGCTCGCTCCGAGGGGCCACGCAGCTGCAGAGCCGGGGCCCCTGTTGAGATCCAGGGGAGCTCCAACAGAAAGCCCCCCCGCCCCCCCCCTCTGCACGACTCAGCCAAGCTTAATTACCTCACTCTCCTCGCGTCGCCCCGCCTGACAAACAGCCAATCACCGGATCCGACAGTGGGACAGTGGCAGCAGCCAGACTTCCTCCTCACTGTCGTCGGCCATGCTAACTCAGCTATTTGTCTCAATTAGCCCGACTCTGCAGACTCGAGGAATCAGACGTCGGGATGAGGCCGGGGTAGCGGGGGGGGGGGGGTAGCGGCCTCATCCTCAGTACTGTGCCGTCCCCCTTACACACTGGTGATGAATCATCCCCCTGAGAGCTCTCAACCACCGCGTCGTTAACCGTTGAATAAAGCAACAAATCGGCAAATAAGCTCATCATCACGCAGTCATGCTTGTGGCAGGCTCCTTAATCACGGCCTCACAGCCACGGAGCTGACAGCCACAGCCACATTGTTGTTTACCGCTGCATGCATTTCTTCATCCTTTAAAAGACAGAGCAAAGTGAGGCGGGCGGGGGGGGGGGGGGGGCTGGGGGACGGGGGGGGAGAGTGTGTGTGTGGCTGTGGAGCAAACAAGTGGTGCAGCGTGGGCGGCATGCAGAGCAGAGCTGGGAGATATACGATCGAGACAGGACATACTGGGAGGAGGTGAGTGACACACACACACGGGGGGGGGGGGGGGGGGGAGATAATGTAGCCAGAGGTCACCCAAGGTCACCTGGCTCCTCTCCTGGAGAAAAGGAACATGTGTCTCCATCACGGCCCAGAAGGAAGCACACAGCAAACACCTGAAACTATTATTCACCTCATGTTAAATATAGAGGCCGGGAGACGAGAGGATTCATCATCTGTAACTTTCCTGTATCGACTGGGAGCTGTTTTAATCCTGCTCAGCTCGACCCACAGTGGAGAGGAGAGATGACAGGAAGCTGCTGCAGCCACAGGACCAATGTTTTTATTATCTCCACACAGAGATGTGTTGTTTAAGTTATGTTTTTGTTACCAAGCCAGAATAAGATATTGTTCGGAGCATATCTCCACATAGGACAAATATATTATTATTTCACCCTGCGTTTTATATCATTCAGGAAACTGTAGCGGCAAATAGAAAGTAAAAAAGGATAAATATTGGTTTTCTACAACAGTGTCCACAGGATAATTGCTGAGTCACGGTTAATTGGGCTTCAACCAACAACTTAATTCGTCAATAAGTTTTCAATTGTCTCCATTTATCGATTAATTGTTTGATCCAAAGTCGACTGGCGAGAGATTTGCACAACTTAGAAGCTGGAACTGTTAAATGTTGGAGTTTATTTACAAGTAAAATTATTGGAAATACACTTTGCACATGTAAACACTCTCTATATGATATGATCCCTGATATGTAGCCTGCGATAGCGATAACATCAAGATACAGCCATTCTGCAGTGATCTATATAATGCAACACAATCATAACAATCACAATATCTGTCAAACTGAAGAATACTACATGTGCAGGATTTGTGTGTTTAATCAGTGGTGTCAGTTTCACAAAGTTTGACAAACACACACACACGAGTGCTTAAAGTCCTAAAGTCTTATCTTAGTGCCTCTTCAGTCTTTTACAAACACACTGTAACTTGTCCATGTCCTTGTGTGACATCATTCTAATGCTAAATAACCATAACTTGGCAAAAGACCAAATTATAAACTAAATAAAACTAAATAATTAAATATCGATATATGGTGCAAACTTCTCGATAATCATATCTTATGAGTCAGAACGACGATTTACAGAATCCATATTTTTGTCCCAACCTGAATATTTCTCTACAAATAAAAAAAAAGACACAAACGTCTCCCCCCCCCCCCTCGTATCGGAGCAAACGGGACATCAATCCACACACAGGGAAGCGGGGGGGGGGAAGGCGACTCATCAAATACCCCCCCGACTGGAACTCAAACTCCCGGCTGCGTGCCGAGCGGTTTCTCCGGCTGCCCCCCCGACACGTGTCCCTGACAGATGATTCACGCGGGGGCTTCGTTTGGGGAGGAAGCCGCCGAGTTCAGTGACTTGGAACTGTGTCGCGGTGGATTATGAAGTCAGAAGCGATGAATTATTAAAAGACAAATGGCACTCCAGATGTTTACACCTCCCCCCCCCCCCCACACACACACACACACTCTCCCCCTGGTCCTCATGACAAACGCTATCTCTCTCGGGCACGGAGATGAGAGCGTTAACATGAGCTTGATGAATCTATGTGGCCTTCCTCCCACCAGTGTGGGGGGGGGGGGGGGGGGCTGGGGGGGGGTGTTTGGTGCAGTTTCTGCTCCTCCTCCTCTGGTTCTGTCCCGGTGACACACGATCAGCCCTCAGTCATCTGGCGTTGTGAAGTTAAAGCTTTAGTGTTAATAAAGCGCTGGTGTGAGGCCGGCTGGTGCTTCAGTGTTTCCTGTTCAGGGGGAAATGATGTCTCCGTTCTTTACAGGCTCCGTTCAGGTTTAATCTTCCACCGGGAGACGAGCTGTAAAACCCTGAGCTGCTCTCGCCCCTCTAAAGAAATGTTTAATCAATCAGGTGATCGGCTGATAATCATTGAAGTCACCGACTGATCAAAGAGAAGACGTAAACCGGTGGGTTCAGGCGTCTCCAAGGTCAAAGCGTCCTCCAGCTTTTCATCTTAAGTCTTAACAAGGAACCAAGTGGGAAGGTTTGAAAACTGTTTAGAGAAAGAGGGACGCCGAAATAAAGACTTGGCAGGTGATTGGACGAACCATCTGTCAATCACTGAAGCAAGAAGAGCAAACTAGTCTTTTCCATCGAGACGCGTCTGAGCTCTCAGATCTGTTCTTTGTTCTCGTTTCACTGAAACAAGAGAATCTCAGAGACGACCGAGAATCTTAAGAGTGAGACGGAGGAAAACTGACCAATTCAGGGCTGATTTCCAAAATTACAAGTTATTTTTTAACAGAATAGACAATGCAGAGAAGTTGATTTTCTTAATTCAAGCTCTACGTGTTTTATTTTGTTTGTGTTTTCCTTTTTAATTTATATTTAATTGAATTTCCAGCCTCGGTTACTCTGTCATAAGGGGTTTGACGACGACACCTTGGGAATCACTGCAAAGTCTGTTTGTTTGTTTGTTTGTTTGTTTGTTTGTTTGTTTGTTGTTTGTTTGTTTGCAGTGTGAAATTAAAACGACTCGACTGATTTCCATGATTTCTTTTGGAGGGGAGTGATGTGTGGGAAAGGAAGGGGGGGGGGGGGGAATCCAGGACTTTCTTTTTCCACGTTTCTTCAACATTTTCATTTCCCAGAGAATAATTCATGGATCTTCAGGGGAACTGATATTCATAAGAACGTCTCCAGAATTTAAATGTGGTTTCATCGGGGAGCAGTCGGGCGACGGGGGAGCTAAACGTCCCACTGAGTCGTGTTCACCCCCCCGATCGTGACACTCGCCTCCATCAGGGTCTTAGGTATAAAAACCCAAAAATAAAGCTGAGCGTGTTCCTCTCTTAAATATTCCTCATTTCCGATGTGAAGGCTTCTCAAGCAGCAAACAGCGAGCCAAATTAATTTAGCAGCAGGACTGAAGCAGCCTCCGTGGTTTCCTTCAAAGCTCCTCTCACTTTTAAGCTCTCCGTCTCGCCTCAGAGACAAAACTGTCCGACATGAAGAAGCCGCAGCTTCTCGGGCTGCGTTTCTGCGACGCCTCCTCTTCCTCTAACCCTGACTAAAACAAAATGACGGCTCGCCCCTGTGATGCAGCCGGCGCTCACATTTCTTATTTTTCACATCCAGCAACTCTTTGATCCTTCACTGGAGACTCGTGCGTTCACTCCTTCCTGCTGCTGGAGCCGTAAACACCGAGGAAGGTAGAGATCTGCACACTGTACAGAGCAGCATCTGAACACACTGCCGACGGGGCTGAGAGAGAACTCTGCAAACAAAATGAACCGAGCCACAAGATCTCATCTAACTTCAACTCTTCTGACACGCAGCTACAGTTTGTGTAGCTGCAGTTTGTGTAGCTACAGTTTTGTGTAGCTGCAGTTTGTGTGCCCAGAGGTCTCATCAACCAAACGAGTCACCAGCTCGTCAGCAACACCCTCTCACTTTCTTTCTATCTTTCTTAAACTCAACATTATGATTCAGTTTTTATCATTTTCAAATACACCGTGTTCCAGAGGGAGAGCCACGTTTCTTTTTTAACTGTTGTTCTTTCTCAAGTGAACCCGGGTTCAGCAGCTTTGGTTCAGACACTGTGTGTTCGACGCATACTAATGAGCTGAGAGGATGTGAGACAAATATAAGATTTCATTCCTGGAGATGAAGTTTGCTTCTTCGTTCACTGATGACTTTCTGAGATATACATACACTCAGTTATTCATATTTAGACGCATCATTACTGTTTTTATTGCTAATTATTTTCAGGGGAAATCCAACCTGACACTGACGGATGTTTTTTGGCAGATAAAACATCACAAACAGCAGGATGATATTGTCAATTCTGTGAGGATATACACAAAATATTTAAATCTAATCGTGTAGATTGTGAAAACATTTCCTTCACTGACCAACAAGTCACAAAACAAGATGTTTTCAGATCTCACATAGCCACCAGAGGTCAATATAAAAATCCACCTTCGATATGTATAAGGTCATAAATGGAAAAAAAGGTAAATTATTAAATATATTAAATAATATTGCCCTAAACTAAGGACATTCATACTCCCCAGAGGCTGAACCGTCAAACCCAGCACAAGACACTTTATCCTGCATTGAGTTTCATGGTCGGACACATTTGCCCAAGAGATCAGATTCATGCCCAGTGTGGTTTTTATAGTTATTTCCCTTCAGGGTAAGAATCACTTGATGGTTTTAAACAGCTCCCATCACCAAACACATGCATAAGCACACACATTCATCCAAGCCCAGTCTGACACTGTGGCTCTAAGGGGCCTTAAAGTAGGCCGCACTGGTCTGACAACCAGTAAACAGTTAATCCACGAAACACGAGACCTCCTTGTAGGAGATGAACCCAGTGCTGCTAAATACCAAAAGTACTTTCTCTCTCTGTATTTAGTTTTACTCTTTAAACACATAATATCAAAAACTGCTTTGAAAAAGACACTAAATATAGATCTCAGCCTTTTATCTTCTTAGTTGCTGCCTGAATTTAAATCAAATATAATATAATTATAATAGCTGAATAATTAATTCACCCTGTTTCCAAACAGTCCGACTAATGGATGATGAAGAATGTTAGATTATTGTTGTCTCATCCAAACTTTTATCTGGTGGATCAGACATGAGAAGCCGCCTGTCGGCTGCAGCGCTGACGTTATCTCAAAAGACAACGAGTTACTTTCATGCTCGGATATTATTCTTTCAGAGGAAAAAGAGCCGGAGCCGGAAGAGTGTGGAGCGAGAACTGAAAATGTTAGTTTGCTCTGAAGTGGAGGGCGGAGAGAGAGAGAGAGAGAGAGAGAGAGAGAGAGAGAGAGAGAGAGAGAGAGAGATAGAGAGAGAGAGAGAAACTGAGAGACTGTGTGAACCGTCTCCAAACTGAACCTGGATTCATATCATACGTGAACTTTTCAACCATATTCTTCACATATAAATAAAGTTTGAGAGATAAATAAGTCTCTTTAATGAGCATGTAAATAACCGGAGTTTGACTTTGGGATTTAAATATAAAAATACATGATCAGGATCAGATTTAAATAACTCACTGTGCATGTTTCTGCATTGCTTATGTTTTTGAACTCAGAGCATCACGATCATCTTTCCTGCTCTCTCACAGTTATCACAGGATACGAGGTGAGTTACGCCGCAGTTTGTTATTTATGCTATTATTATTAAATATATATTAATAACTTTATATATATAGCACTTAACTAAACAAGGTTATAAAGTGCTTCACTACATCCAAGGAGAAAAATTAATACAATTGAATAAAAGGTTTAAAGAAATCTGAACATATTAAGGTCGAGCCCTCGAGATTTAAAGAGAAATTATAGAGAAACTCATCACTTTACCGACCGATCTATACATTATACATAATATATTTTTTTATGTCAGTTAACTATGCTTCACTACTCTATATGTAAGGAATATACAAATGTCAATAAGTTGATAATCTGCATGAGTGACAAAGAAAAAGTGTGCCCGTGTCCGTGGCATATTTGCACTATTACACAAAATTGCACTACTGTTCTTTCTATATTCAGCTATATTTAGATATATATATATTTTATTTCATATTTTAAAGTTTTGATTAATTGTTATCTCTGTGCATTTGATAATAAAACTCTTGAATCTTGAATCTTGAGTGATTTATTCAACGTGGACAGACATGATCACCATAACAGAAATTCAACTGTATATAAAATTGTCTCGTGAGCTTTAAATTATGAATTAAAAACCAAATATTTAGGTTTTAAAGAGCTTTATTCAGGGTCAGGTGATATAATACGTTGACTTATGCGTCTTTAAGCCGCGATTCATTGGTGAAGCAACACAAACATTAGCTCGATGCTAAAATGCTAACGTGAAACCTTCCCTCTCTGTCGTTTCTTTTCTGTCGGGCAGTAAAGTTCTGGCTGCTGGTGTCGGATGCTTCTCCTGCATCGTGTGCAGATGCTACCGAAACGTCTTTAGCTGCGATTAGTCATAACAGAACAAACTCCAATCTTCTTTAGGTTATAAAGCCAGCGGAGTGAAAGTAAATGCAATTACAGCGCAACTCCGATAGCATCAAAACAAAGACAATGGCTCCGGGCAGGACAAAGCAGGGCTAATTAGATTCCGGCGCCTGATGGAGATAGGAAGGTGCTGAAGGCTCGTGGCTGCTCCTCATCCACCAGCAGTTTGAGGCAGCGTTAAATAGACGGGGTTTAATTGCTCCACACTGAGGTGACTGTGGAGGATTTAAAGATGTGCACGTCCAATCGTAGATGACATCACTCCCCTGTGTGATAGTGAGGCGGCCTCTAGAGGGAGCTCTCTGAGCGAACGGTCCATCCATCCATTGCGAAATTTTTTCCAGACGGTTGATTTTTTAACTTGCTTTTGTTTATAATAAGTCTGAAGGTGATGAAATACATACAAAGGGGCAAAGTTGGCTGGAGTCTTCTGAGTCGTAAGAGAAGATGAAGGAGGAAGGAGTCCAGCCTCCTCTGAGCTGGGAGCTCTGTGGGGAGCTGCAATATGTGCTGGTATTATTAAAGCTGTAACTATTTACTGTGTACGGGTGTGTTATTGTGTACGTGTGTGTGTGTGTGTGTACGTGTGTGTGTGTGTGTGTGTGTGTGTGTGTGTGTGTGTGTGTGTGTGTGTGTGTGTGTGTGTGTGCAGCACAGTTGGACAAGCTCAATGAGTCAGACTTGCAGTTTCCACCACCATGTTTTACTGTGATTGGAGGAATTCACGGCTGGAAGTGACTTTAGCAGAAGTAAAAAAATTTAATAAAAACATCACTGGTATGTATAAAAAACAACATATTCCTGAGAGGAAGCATTAAAAAGCAGAGGAGCTGTTTCTATCAGTGGAAGATCGGGTCCAGACGTTTGCTTTTCACCAATCAGACGAAAAGTGTCCGAAACATTCAGGTGGTGGGCGGAGCCTTGGCAAAGCGGCAGGAGGCGGAGCATAACGTATAAACTCTGGTTCGGAAAGCACGTATTGTTGTTGTTGTTGTCGCCACGAGCTCTCATAACTTGTTCATGTTGACATCTTTGTCTGCATCAACTACGTGTCTGGTATTTTAAAATGTTATTTTTCGCCCAGATATTTGCGTTCTCACATTCAGCACGAAGATGTCCAGGCTATAAGTTGCACATCATAAATACAGCTTTAGATGTGAGGCTGCTGAACAATGTCTCTACAAACAACACAACCAGAAAGCCTTTAAACACCACACTGGTTTGCCAGATGCAAAGAGATGAGATCACGTTTTCCACATCCTGAAGCCCCTCGACTCCGACCCTCGTTCCTCCACCCGGCCTTTAATTTGACAGCGGGGGGGCAACAGAGACACGACTGTCCCTTTAAAAAGATATCGCCCTCGTGTGCCATGAATAATTCAGACGTAATAATTCCTCCGAGGTTCCTTTGAGGTGGGACCAGTGTCTCGCCTCCTCCAGCAGTAGGACAGCACAGGAAGCTCATGCATAAAAGATGGAAGGTTTGATAGCCTCTGTTGGAGTTTAGAGCTGCAGTCTGGCTGAGCTGCTGCTATGTGTGTTGTCAGGGAGGGGTGTGTGTGTGCGTGTGTGTGTGCGGGGGGGGGGGGGGGGGGGTATAAATAGCAACAACACGGATGCAGGAGAGAATTAGACCTCAGTGAATCCTCCCAGTTTCCAGCCTGCTCACTCCAGACCTGCAGGAGTGGTGCAGAAACAGCCTGCGACAAAAAAAAATATATACTGGGCTGCTGCTTTTGGGGTATTTCAAGAAATTAAAAAAATATGTCGTCACCTCCATTTCATTCTAAAAAGCAGCATCTGCAAAAATTATTAATTTGCCATTTCCTTTTTTATGTTCTGTCAGATGTAGAGAGAGAGAGAGAGAGAGAGAGAGAGAGAGAGAGAACAGACGGATCGGGACGCCCTCCACGTCGCACTAACACGAACATGAACACATTTCACTGGAGCACATCACACATCGACATCTTTGGAGAAACACACACGGCCCTGATACAGTGAGGAGGAGCCTGTGGTAAGACGAGGATTCATCTGCCCGTCTTGTTAACCTTCTCGCTTCCTCTGTTTCCCCGGGGGTAAATAAATAAAAAAAAAACATAAAGGCCAAACATTTGGGTTCAACGCACATTTCTTCTTCCGTTTAAGTGTCGAGGAAACAATCTGTGACGAGACAGACGAGACAAGACATCAATTAAATCACGAAACACCATCTCTGTGCTGCAGAGTCAACGGATTAAATCCCCGTTGGTAACAAAGTGGGCCGGAGCGCTGGTATCGATTTACATGGACAGGCTGTGGGTTGACGAGGAGACCTGTCAGCACCACATTCGATTTGAGGCTAGAGCTCGGTTTAAAGAGAAATCCTCGTGCAAAACGGTTTTTAAACTCAACAACGTGGAGCAGAGGAATGGAAATTGTCGATGTTGGATCTTTTGATTGAGCAAAACTGATGGTTATCACAGACAAGGTGTCAGTTTGCATGTTCTCCCCGTGTCTCACAGTCCAGACGTGAACCAGACGTGTAGATTGGGACTAGGGGTTTGTTGGACACTGACATATGTTGGGCTCTATGATTAAACTGGCAACCTGTGCTACTCACCCAGTCACCAAATCTATTTATAAAGAGTTATAAATTTCCGCCATAGTGTGCTCCCCTGTGGTTGGCAGCAATTTCCATACAGGTGTTACCATAGACTGAATAAAGACGGACAACATATCAGACAAGGTGTCCAGATAACAGAGATCAGACTTAAAAGTCACAATAGATGGTTTCTGTCATTTTTGGCTTCAGTTATTTCAGGCTGTAAAATCAGGATGGAATAGGATGGATAACTGCTCAATGACTTAAAAAGCAAGATGGCGGCCCCCGTGTCCAGGACATTTTGGCTTCATGTTTGCACAAAGGAAGAATCGTCCATCTTTACAAACCGTCTATAGGCGTAACCACCAGTTAACAAAGCAGAGTACTGAGAAACCTTTTCTTCATGATGCAGAACTAAAGGTTCCACTGTTTCTATGTCAATTAGAACCGATTTGTCTGTGTATGATATATATATATATGCATTCCCTGTTCCTCGCCATATGAACCTGAGGAACATGAGCTGTCCACTCTACTGAAGCGGCAATTAGCGATTTGCACATGGCAGCAGCTCCTTTCATTTTGTGAGGCAGAGCAGTGTGGCATGGCAGTTAAGTGGTTTTCACCTTAAATACTGAAAGACCAGGAGACCACTCGTTTACTCCATCCAATGTGGAGATGTCACTTTTCACTATCGTCCATAAGTTCTTCACAAACCCAGCTCACAAGTGGATAGTGGAGGAAGCAACAGATTCTTCATTGATTGGTAACTTGCTGATCAAGTGTTGACAGGTAGAAATTAAAAGCCAATTAATATATTTAAACTGTGATAGCTTTACTGTAATAGAAGCTGATACACACACACACACACACAGCTGTGACTACACACTCCCTGATAGTTGCGTGATGATGAACACATCCACCATTACAGATAATTAGGAGCCCTTCCTTTCAGAGACAGTAATCATGGTAATCAGCAGTAATCGCCGTGTCTCGGCCTCAAAAAACATCAAAACCATTATTTCCACAGTTCTGATCTCGTCTGGAGTCTCGACTGATTCGTCGATACGAGGAAGTTTTTGTCTCCGTGATTATTTCTTCTTTCTTTTTCTCTTTGAGGGAGAAATCAATGAAGTTCTAGTTTCCTCTTCTGCCGTCATGAGATTGAAGGTTTTTCATGGAGACACGCGATCATTTATATTTCATGTTCCCCCCCCTCCCCCCCCCCCCGCTCATCCTTTTGACAGAGCGAGAGAGGTGTGGAGAAACCTGCTGCTTTCACGTCTGAGCTGAGGCAATCTCTCCGTTAGCTCTCTGAGAAACAGATCCTGAGAACAGTCTCTGACTCAACCGGGTTTCTGCTCTACTCCTCTGAAGAGCAGGATTTCATGTCAGGTTTTCTCCTGCTCAGATTTCCTCTCCCTGAAAGTTCGGACTGACAACACAACACGATGTTTACTGCAGGTTTCAACCGGTTCAATTTAAGATCTTAATGAAACTTAACACCAGTGTCAAGTAGGACAGCTACGATGGAATAGCAGTAGTTACACTTCACTAATATTGAATAAGGTGAGTGGAGAACAGACCTGGAATCATCACGTTATCTGTCCGACCACAGACAGAGAGAAAATCCATAGTCACAGACAAGCTGAGTGAACTGAGATCCATTCTGTTTGTAGTCCTCAGGTCCATGTTGGTCTTGTTTGTAGTTTGATAAAATCTATCGATGGAGATATTACAAACTATTCATGTCGTCGAATATTTTATCTTTTTAAAAAGTAATTTCAGACCCTGCCCAAACGACTGCAGATCTTTTTTTTAAAACAGATATTTTCCCTTAATTATTTCCACTGCAAAGATCTGTCAAAAACTAGAGAAGAACAATGTGGTCCAGGAAATATCGGTAATGAGATGCACTGATGCTAATTGTTGCAGCAAACTTGTTCTTGGACCTACGTGCTAATCAAATGTAGAGAAAGCAGCATGTGGTGTTTATGTTGTTGTTGTTGTTTCTGGCACGTTCTCATTACACAAAGCAAAAGTGTGAACTAAACTGACTTCAATGTTCCAGATGACGTTATTCAAACACCCTCGAAGGTGTATATTGAAAATATACACCTTCGAGGGTGTTTGTTAAAAAATCTCAGTTTTCTCAGAAGCACAGAAGCACAGAAGAAAATAATAAACATTGATATCATTAAAATCTACAATAATGTATTTAAGACTAAATAGGCCGACAGGATATGTGGATGAATTTGCCAATAGAAATTCAGATTTTTCAATTTTATATAAAAAATGCTGCCGACAACCTGAATTACATAAATCTTTAAAAGCTATATTTTCCACTCCATCATAGCTGGGCTACAATTACAATACATTAAATTACACAAGTGTTCTTCATACTGTGAATAAAACAGAATAAAATAAACCCTCTTCATCACCCAGTCTCTTCTGACGGCTGCCTTCAGTCCGTCTTTCACAACGAGGTCGATCTTCCACTTCCTGTGTAGTTCTGGTTGGTTTTTGAAGAACAAGGTGGTAAACCAACAGCTGCTGGTTTTATTTCTGCTGTTAATAAAGTGATGTCCGCACAGTAGCTCCACTGTTTGAGACGCTTTACATTTTTCTTTTCATTTTGCGAGCAATTGCAAAAAAATTGAGCAATTTCGCAGTTGCCAATTTCGCTGCTTGTAACTCGCCTATTTCAACTTTCACAAAAAACACAAAAGTGTTTTTCCACAGGAGGACATAAGAGGCAGCCGCAGCCACTCGAGAACTTCTCCAGAAAAAGATGAGACCTCCGTGATGACCGGTGTTATTACCACTCTGCTCCGTGTGGCGGGAGGGGAGAATCACAAAATGCTCCCCGAGTTCAAGTCTCACACTTCTGGAACAAAATCGAGAGGAGGAGAGTTAAAGTAAAGTTCTAAGATCTCAGGTCAGAGATAAACTCGTTTTTAACTCTGCAGACAAGTCCCCTAAAGATCCAAAGTTTGATTTAACTCATCAAGATCCATGAATTAACCTCTGAGTAATCTCAAGAATCTAGAAATGTATAAATCTTTCTTGTCCCATGTGCTGTTTTTGCATAATCCTGCTAATAGACACACAAACCAATGGCCAAAATTAAACAGTGGTTTTGATTGGTCCCAGTGAGGAAAGCTTCAGAACAAGAGCCAACTGGCTAGAAAGTGGGAAAAGAAAAGCATTTATAAAAGACTGGATTCAGGTTCCAGTATTTTTAGCAGATCCTGTACAACAGAGGAGTTCCTTTATTTAATTTAGTCTATTGCAAATTCATCTTCTTCCTTCCAGTCCATCGGTCCTTACAGTAGAAGTCCTTGTGAAGCAACTCGTTCAGTCACCGTCCACTTGCTCTGTTCCATAGAAGCTGATCTTCCACAGGTTCTCATTGTTTATTTGGGCTGTAGTACAGATTTACATGTTGAGAGGGAGGAAAGACTAAAGGAGATTACGGCAGTTTGGGCAAAACCTCAAACCATCAAGCTCCAGTGAGATCATAACACTGGTGCACTGAGGAATCCCACCCACGTGCAGATGCATCATTATTTACCAGAGGATCCCTCCAGTATGTACGGTGAAAATAATGGAGTGTCAGCTGGAATTTGATTGTCTACAACAAATTTACAATGGAGCAGGTGAATTCTGCTTCATGTAGAGAGTAAGATGAGAAACAGGATTTGTGAAAATTGAAGATTGAGCTATTTGGAATCGGGGGAAAGAAGCTTTATCGAAAAGATTAAAAAAAAGAAATTCAAAAACTGAGCGTGAAGACAACAAATGGTTCTTTACTTAAAACGTTTACATCGTTTTCAAGACATGTGACCAATGAGCTGCATCGTGATTCGCTAGCAACGTAAGCAAGTAAACGCTTTGGTCAGGAATC
Organism: Pleuronectes platessa; assembly: GCF_947347685.1. Taxonomy (NCBI): domain Eukaryota; kingdom Metazoa; phylum Chordata; class Actinopteri; order Pleuronectiformes; family Pleuronectidae; genus Pleuronectes; species Pleuronectes platessa. The sequence continues at coordinate 29,657,544 of NC_070626.1, forward strand.
ATCAAATATGAAACCTGGACCCTTAAAGGTGAAGAGCAACAGGCACTAAGCTGCTCAGTGGTGAAGTGGCTCCGTGTGGATTTCTGCTTTCAATGGGATTCGAAAAGAACAAAAGATTAGAATCGACAGCCGGGTCGATAGAACGTTAATTAAGGACCATTTCAGACCTAGAACCCGGCTGCTCACTTGTCATATGTTCAGGATAATTGGTCTAAACGGCTGATAAGAGGCGTGCGTATGGATTTCAGGGATATCAGAATCCAGGCTGCATTCGTTGTCAACATTTAACTATTTAACGGTAATGATTTTGAGCAGGAGAGTCAATGGAGAGCACAGGACTCCACGGATCCACAGCTAACTCGGTCTCCCACGAGTTGTGTGAGATCAGAAATCTATTTGTCTAAACAGTGTTCAAATAAATCAAATAACCCCGTAAGTGATGAACTGTCTCTGATTGGTAAAATCTACAAGTTGTTATTAGATATGAAAGAAACTGAGAGAAACTGATCATCGTGACGTGATTCTGCCCAAGTGGCAATAAGCAGTCATTAACAGTCATTTCAAAAGAAGGCCATTCAAATACAACAGCAGTCTATACTGTAGTGATCATGACACACCAGCAGATAAACAATCACTGGATAAACACATCTAAATATAACCTCCCTGCTGGTTAATAAACGGCGACTGTTAGAAGTACTTATCATTTTCTCACTAACTCTCACCTCACGCTTCTGGTCTTGGGTCAGAAAAGCTCATTTTTCCCCCTGTGGTGAATATGATGTCCCTCATTATCAGGGCTGATCAAAGAGCTGCTGGGATCCACTCTGCTGTTACACAACCTCACACACGGACTCAGAAACCATCTGCGAGGCAGCGAGGCAGCGAGGCAGCGAGGACCCTGCCCGACCCCGACAGACGGAATCAGTCTGGAAACATCCAGACTCCGGTGCAGACTCAGGTCAAGAGCTGCTTCCAGACGAACACTGGCCTCCGGATAATCTCCCAGAAATTATAAAGAGCGGCTGTACGGGATAATTCAAACGTCTGAAATCAGATGCTGCAGACATTCTTCCGAGTGTTTCCTGCCGGACCACGAGTTAAATCTCTGGTTAATGTGTGAGTGAGTTCATAAGAAGAATAAATAAGGAATAAAGCAGAAGATTATCACAACGGTTAGGGTTAGGGTAGAACAGTGATTTTCAACCTTTTTGGAGCTGCGGCACATTTTTTACATTTTTTACATTTACAAAATCCTGGGGCACACCACCAACCAAAATGACACAAAATGACCCCCTATGCCCTAACACAGTACATATAATACATATAATTAGTAATATAGTTTCTAAATGTATTAAAAAGCAATATTTAAAATTATTTCAGCCCTTTATCACTCTTATCTTTTAATGAGATATTGAATCAGATTTATGAAACAATCTTTGATTTAACTAAACTTTATATAACGGAGACATATTATACCCATTTTATCACAGTTGATATGGTTCCTTGGGGTCTCAATGAAATGTCTGTAACATATTTTGGTCAAAATACCACAAGGATCATTTAAAACAGCACCTTTTAACCCTGTCTAAAACAGAGTGACCTGTTTTGAGTGCCAATAGTTACTTGCAATTTCAAGTAACTGCTACTGCAGAACATGTCTCCAGGACAACATTTTGTGATGATAACACAATAGCAAACTCAAACCAGTTTGAAATGATAAATAATCTTCAAATAAACGGCAGAACCTAACGCTATTGTCCATATCAACAATTTGTTATTGTGATGAGGACAACATCTGGTTTAGATATTTTTCTTTTTAAAACACACACACAGGACACCAAAGTTTACATATGCAGTGTTCTGGGGTTTTGACATTTAAAAAAAATCAAAAAACAATGACCAACATTTCTTAAAATTTACAATAACATTATTAAAAAACAATATGAACATATGGAAAATAGTGGTATGTCCCTGTGGGAGCTAAACATGAACAAATAAGATATGATACATATCTCACTATTTGCAATTACTTTATAATAGTGGTGTGCACAAACAAACAAGGAATACAACTACCCACAAGCCCACGGTTTACTGGGGTATGTGTCCACGTGATTCGATAAATTGCAAATTTGCTGGAAACTTTTTGCACAGATTTTTAATATCAGCTCAGACAGGTCTATCGTTTTTTAAGATCTGAATTATTTCCTGAGCTTAGTTGTTTTTTGATGCTGTTTTAATTTTTCAGGCAAAGATGTTCATCAGAGAACTACATCACAGATTAACCTTGGTGTTCTTATATTTTCTTCAATAATCAATCAATATTTTATATTATCTATAGAGTCAAACTGCTTTTGATGTCAAAACAGTTTAAAAATTATTCACATATAAGTGATTTTTTAGACTAACTTCTTTTTCCAGTCAGATTCATGCTCAGTAATCACGCTGTTAAAGTTATTTTCATCAAAAGTAGGCAAGATTTTGTTAATGAGATATCTGATACTCTGTATAGATTTCAAAATATGAATATTGTGGCTACTTTTAATGAAGTTGCCGGATCACACTTAGAAATAAAGCAGAATAAAGGGGTGGATTTATTGGCTAAGCACTAAATCGTGAAGACGTCATGGACAGTTCACTTGGCAAATCGGAAGGAAAAACAATAACCAAAGGAAACATTATTACACAATGGCAGCCGGGATGTAGCTAATACAGGGAGACGTCTTTATGCAGTGCAGCAGGAGGTGAGCACAGTGTGGTCGGCCATGGGAGCAACAAAGAGGAGAACATCTTGACCAAGCCGATAGGACAAACTGAACTCAGTAACACACTGCATGTAATAAAATGACATCCTACAAGATTAGGTGATTACTGCCAAATCATCAGTGGAGCATAATGCTTCACTGTAACAAGTATGTTGGAGAACGAGAAAAGCTAAAGTAGGAAATTGCAATGCATGCAGTGGAGGAACTGAGCTTGGAAATGATTGGAATAGGGAGTAAGCTTCATTATCGGAGGGTGACAATGATTTAAGGTGACCTGGATAACTCTTGATTCACACACTCTCAAAACAGTAGGTTGCTATCCGCTAATAAACTGAACAAAGAAGAAGATTGGTGGGTGGCAAAGAACATCAAGGTACACTATTTATAGTACCCATCTTCTTACCCATTACTTTATCCATTTATACCTTTGAACTTCAAAAGGTTGGGTGAGTTTCCTCTCCCTATGATCCCACCTTTGATCAAAGGCTAGAGAACATATATATGTTAGGCATTATCCTGATGTTGGCTGAACAAAGCAGATTAAAACACTGATATATGAACCTGTTGAGACATTGGTACAAAACTAGTTACTAAACCTAAACAGTCACCATGGACTCACCCAGACTCAGTCTGATCACTGTGAACAGTTTATTAAAACAGGTTCTGAAACTGTCCACCAGCGAAATCCAGAAAAGCATCGAGGCAATTGTTTTAGATGGGAAAGAGAAATCCCCAAGGATTAATTCACCAGTACGTCCGGACCAAAGTAACTTTGGTATAGATGAAGAATTCGTCGTGAAGAACTTGAAAGACAACCTTCCACCGTTCTTCAATCACATTCCAAAAGATGAATCAAGAAGATACTGTGAGAGCTTATGTGAATTCGGCCGGTTAATTGCTCGAGAGACTGTGAGCAAAATAAACAACCGCATAGCCTTTATGCTTACAGACATTTCTGAGGGAACCTGTGATGGTTCAGAAACTTTAGACGCAGTGATTGCTCTAATTGGCAATATAACAAATTGCTTGAGCACTTCATCCCCCACCCACAGTCAAGCAGAAGACCAGGACCTTCATGAGGACAGTGGTGAACAAGGAAGACGTATCTCACATCTGAGAAAGTCAGAGGAAAATTCTGATGGTGGAAATGGTGAAGATGGAGATTCTGGAAATGAATATTCAGATTCTGAAAATTCAGACCCTCAAGAGGACATGGATGACAGGGATTCAGATACTTTGAATTCTGATGAGGAAAATTCTGAGGAGGAAAATTCTGATGAGGAAAATTCCGATGAGGAAAAATCTGATGAGGAAAATTCTGAGGAGGAAAATTCTGATGAGGAAAATTCTGAGGAGGAAAATTCTCTTGAGGAAAATTCTGAGGAGGAAAATTCTGGAGATGAATCTTCTGAAGATGATAATCCGGGAGATGAATCTTCTGAAGAGGATAATTCTGGAGATGAATCTTCTGAAGATGATAATCCGGGAGATGAATCTTCTGAAGAGGATAATTCTGGAGATGAATCTTCTGAAGAGGATAATTCTGGAGATGAATCTTCACATGATGGAGGTGGTGATGGTGAAAAATGTTCAAAAATGACACAAAGACATCGTTTGTGCAAAACCTCTGACAAGCCAAGGCATCCTTGTGAGCCATCAAGGACGACAACGCCGAACTTAGCTCACGTACAGCTTGACTTGGTCATTACAGGACTGGTTATGTACACCATAAAGAAGGCCAAAGTACCACCGAGTGTGATAGATGCGCACAGTCTTATCAAACATCTTTCAGAGAAGGCAAAGCAGCAGATCAAGCACGATGCCACATTCGTAACCACATTCCAAAATGTTGAGAAGATCCACAAGGCCGTGTTCAAAGAAGTGCTGAAGAAAATTGGCACTGCGAAGGAAGTTCTGCAGTTCATGGAGACACAGAGGGTTGACTCCATCTTCATTGATGAATTGAGGATTCAATTGATGTCCCCTCCACCTAAAAAGAAAGGATGTTTCGGCCGGTTTGTCTCTTCCATTGGCAAACTGTTCAGGGGAAGGAAGGGTAGGACCTGATCTACTCAGATCCCGACTAGAGAGTGCTACCTTACATGTGAACTATAACAGATTGCCCGTCTGGTTGGTGGTCGTTTTGCTGGTGATCAGTACTTGTGATAATGATAACAGGTGCAAACATGCTGGAGGTGTTGTGCCCTGGAAAGGAGAGATGTTAACAAAGCGACTCGGACACGGTGTTTCTTCTGCGTCAGCTTCATAGAGAATTGTTTATAATTCACAGAATCAATTTACATAGTTACAACAGTTCTTTGAATAAAAAATACTAAACAATGTCATGCATTTTCTTTCCTTTCACTTATCCTATACAGCAGTGATTTTCAACCTTTTTTGAGCCGCAGCACATTTTTTACATTTACAAAATCCTGGGGCACACCACCAACCAAAATGACACAAAATGACACCCTATGGCCTAACACAGTACATATATTACATATAATTAGTAATATAGTTTCTAAATGTATTAAAAAGCACTATTTAAAATTATTTCAGCCCTTTATCACTCTTACCTTTTAATGAGATATTGAATCAGATTTATGAAACAATCTTTGATTTAACTAAACTTTATTTAACGGAGACATATTATACCCATTTTATCACAGTCGATATGGTTTCCGAGTCGTGGATTCCGGCGGCGTGGAGAGGAGGGCGACGGGGGGGGGGGGGGCTGCTCCCCCAGCCGCGGCACGTGCCCAACGGTTTCACCACAAATACCAATGATATCGGTGAAAGTCAAGTTTATTACAGATGTGCAGATGTCGGTAGACGAGGCGAATATCGGCCGCTACCAATGTTCGGCCGATACTTCGGTGCAACACTAGATATTAGATCATTTCACACGGCACACCTGACGATCTCTCACGGCACACTGGTTGAAAATCACTGGGGTAGAAGACTGACGAAGATGTCAACATGAAAACAAAATGAAAGTTGAGGGGTTTCGGTGACACGGGTCAACTCCATTGTCGATATCCATCCCCTAGTTTGGAGGATCCAGAGATTATTGCTCTGTTGTGACCAGGGACGGGAATCGGCAGGGACCTTTCGATACGATACAATCACGATACTTAGGTGGTGATACGATATGTATCGCGATTCTGTAAGTATTGCTATTCGATATTACCAATTCTTTGCGATTTTCTTTTTTAAATAGTGGACCATGAAAAACCAGTTGAATCATACCTTCAAATACAACACAGTCAAATTCACTCAGAGCTTTACAAGTTTTATTTCAAATATTAACATTAACTTAATGAAAGCCGGGCAGCCAATGGAGAAAATAAATAAAAATGTGCCCTTTTATTGTAAAGTCCTTGTCAACTGCTCACTGACAGATTAAGAAATGTATGCCACTTAGGCTACTTTAAACTATAAATAAAAGGTAAATTAAATAGAATGAATAAAAGTTTTTAAAAAAATAGATTTGGGAGACAGCGTGGCGATTTAAAATCGTCATTCACAAGAATCGCGATTTCATTGATTTTCCCCTCATCCCGAGTTGTGACCACGTCTGACTGGAGAATCTCCCGGTAAGGACACATGCACCCATGTTATAATAATCATATGTGAAGGGCAAACTCCAGAAGAAGTCCGGACCCCATCGTGCAAACATTTTTCAGAGCTCATCTCTAGAATAAATGGCTCCTGATGCTAGAAACTGAGTGAAGACCTGCTGTATCCTCTCTGGGACCTGGCGTGGATATGCCTGTGATTGAGTCTCTTCTCTGAATGGATGGAGGGGCAGGGGGGGTGTAGGGGAGAAGGAGTAATGAGGTTCACAATCTGGGTTCCGATGTAGGATGAGAGAACTAGGTCAGGTTCTCATCTGGACAAATTAACTGTGCTCCACACATCACAGGAGTTCCCACAACGTAACACAAAACACAAACTACAACAAACGGGCGAACATCCGAGCAATTAGCCGAGCTTTGTTCCTCCCTATCGGAGCACAGCAGGATTATGAGAGTCGTTTATCCTTCAATGCACCGTGAGGTCAGACGTTTCCCAAACTGGTTCTATATCTATCGTTTCTGTTGTTGGTAAATCAGTGGTTATACTGGTCCCAGCGTCCAGACGAGGAAACGGCCATGCAGAGCCACTTCTCCCCGAGTTATAAACACTTATTGGAACAGTGACCAATTCACCAGTGTCACAATCGGCTTCTCCCGCAATTTACGCAATCAAACAGATGAATTATGCCGTTGAGCTCGGAGCACAACATGATTGCACACGGCCTTCATAACTCATCGTGAACAATCACTGACCCAATCAGCCACAGCGGCTCCAGGAAGCCTTCTACCAGCCACTTAATCACGGGCTGTTTGTTACTCTGAACTGAAGCCGCTTCAACTTCTACACTTAATGCAACTTTGGCTGCAGCTGCTCTGAGGAGCGATGTGGGTCACAGGGCCGTGGCTACTGGGTGGGCAGCGTGTTAACTGGGTCACAACACCAGCCTCCTCTCCGGGTTACTGGTTTCCCTGCTGGATCGGCTGCCGCTCCCACACTATCTGACTCCTGCACCTCCGCCCTGGGAGCCTGGAAACCGCAGGGGAGAGCAGCTCGGAGTCGGTGTGTGTGTGTGTGTGTGTCAAGTGAGGAGTGAGGCTGTGCACCCCCCCCCCATGGCCTCCAGCCCTGCATCTTGGACAGATCCACCTCGGCAGCGTTGGCCAAGCCGCCCTGGCTGCATTCAAACAGAGCCAGGGGCACAGCGAGCCAAGCACTCAAGAAAATAAGACAACATGCACGCGCACAACCACGCAAACAAACACACACACACACACACACACACAAAATACACTTCCACTATATGCTAATATCAGACTCAACACCCATCACTGCCTGTTTTGGATTCAAGCTGCTGGTGTCGGTGCCAGTGTCTTTGAATTTGAATATTCCCACGACAGAAAGTAAAGCTTCGGTATTTCCACTGAGCTGGAATCAAACTGGATACCAGTATCGATGAACCCATACCTGCTTTCTTTGGAAGTCAAGCTATTGAATATGAATTTTATCACATGCATGGTGGCTATTGCAGGTTTTTCTAGCACTTTTCCAAACAGGAACGAGAACACACAACAATCCAAGTCTCTTCTCACACTGTCATCCAGCTGTCTCCTGGTTTCTCTCAGTGCATTGTATCCCACTCTCTCTCTCTTGTCTCTCAGAACTCAGCCTCTCTGAGCTGGAGGCTGAGGGGGAAGCAGGAGAGAGAGCAAAGCAAAGTTATCTCCTGAGGCTGGAAACACCTCTCACACCAACATGTCAGCAGTTTATCATGTTATTAATCCCTGTGAGCACCTGAGGCCTTGACATGTATGTGTAATTAAGGAAAGTGTGATTTCTTATTTTCTTAATAAACATCCAAGCCACACGCTGTGCGCCCACCAGGCTCCTCTGGCTGTGACGCACCTGATCTCCATCCACCAGCACCACCACCACCAGCGGTTTAACATGGCACAACAGTGGATGTCAGTGGGAACAGTGGAGCGTTGTGTTAAAAAGAAACCAACACACAGGAGCGTCTTCAGCACGGGACAAATGAAATGTGGAGTAATTACGAGAGGAGGCTCCCCGGAGTGTTCCGTCCCTGACACCGTGGCACCACAAGGTGTGGCGCGCTGCGCGTCTGCGCTCACACCAACTACTGGAACAAAGAGCGTGCGTGCGTGTACGTGTGTGCGTGTGTGTCTGTGTGTAGCCATGCAGCAGACAATGACGTTTCTGAACTTCGACTAATGAGGAGGACACTGTCAGCGTGTGTGCGTGCGTTACCTCGGAAGAGGAAGGCTTTGCTGCCGTTGTGGAGCCCCGCCACTTGGGTAATTCCATAGGTGGCATTAGCCAGGTCAAGTTCGTGGATGATATCAATCTGGTAATCTTGATCCGATCCCAGAGCTGCAGAAGAGAAATGAAGGTTAGAGGAGGTGACGCGCAGCGGAGAGGATCAAACTCACGGGCACTTTCACGACGTGCATTCCGCTGCTCAATAAAAATGGCTGATTGAGATGGAAAAAGTCACGCAGTTGTAATTTACGCGCAGGGTAACGCTGCCCGATGGGATCCGTGGCCGCGGCCGGCACCTGCGCCCTCCACGCACGGGAGCTGAACTGTGCGCACACGCTTAAGGTGCAAGGTGCCATCATCCCTCATCTCACCTTTACTGCTTATTTGCATGTGTTCACTATACAAACCACAAGATGCTTATAACAATACAAATAAAAGCACAGCAGTCCAGAGAGGCAACCCAAGACAAATGTAAAAAAATCTAGACAAGCTTGCGCGCAAAGGAGGAACGTATAAAAAAATATATAAAGCTCCAGAAGCTCCCGTTATTCGAGGTGGAATTCGTCCCCGTGCACGCACCGTGCCGCGCGCCTCCGACTCACCTGGTTTGGTAAAAAAGAAAAGCGATAACAAAGCCACGTAAATATCCATTTGTGTTGGTGAGTTGCTGTGTACAGTCCTCAGCCGTGCGCGCTCCGCTGCGTATCCACAAAACCCTCTGGTCCGACTGACGCTGTGCGCCGCGCTCACCTCGCCTGGATGAGGAGGAACGATCCACAAGCACGCGAGCAGGGGGGGGGTTCCCTCACCGCCTCGTCACATCGCGTTTCACTGTCTGAGTGAGTCAGCTCGGGCCGTGCGCGGAACACACGCGCACTGACGCCCACGTTTATTTGTGCAATTATTAAAAAACAGGACCGCAGAGAGAAGATCTGGAGGATTGTTCCCTGATGTGATTGTGTGAAGTTCCCCCCCCCCTCCGGTCGGATCAGTCAAACGTCCAGTTTTTTGGAGGGGAGAGAGAAACGGCCTTTCAGAGGGAAAGTGTGCAAGTGACGGAGGTGGGGATCCTGTGGAAGGAAAGAGAAGAACGCTCCAACTGCCCGGAGCATCAGATCGTTCCCAGGATTCACAGCGTCAGGGGGCAAATTAACAAAACTGCAGCCGATAAAGAAATCAGCTTGAAATAACTGTGTGAAGACACTGAGATCTGCAGAATTAGAGCTATAGGGAGATTTGTATAATATCACAGGAGTCCTGCATCTTCTCTCTGCTCCAAAAACACAACTCCCTGCACCTCCTCCTCCTCCTCCTCCTCCTCCTCCTCCTCCACCCTGGGATTTACAAGCCCCGGCTCCTCCAGTCCACTTTCCCCTGGCGCCTGTCCTTATTGGGAACCATTAATCATACCCTCTTCCCCTGCCTGCCTCTAATTTGTGCACATTGTCAGGTTTGTGTGTTCCTGCACCGACACACACCGGTTGTATGGCAGTGTATGCTTAGTGATTATGGCAGCTCGACAATGTGCACCGCCTGCTCCACCTGTGCTGGTGTGTTCTACACACAGGGGGAAGGTGTAAATGTCTGCTCTGGGATGCAGGTCAATGTTCCACCCGCTCGAATTAGACTGTAAACAAAAGCAGCGTTCAAAGAGCTCACAACCGGGTCCAGGGCCAAAGGTTTCTAGAGGGGGGGGGGGGGGGGGGGGACACATTATTTGAAATTACAGGTTGCAGAGCTGCGAGGAGGAAAGAGGAGGGAAGCTGATTTAAATGTATTTTGTGCAAAGGTTTTAGTTTGAAAAAAGCATCAGACACACTGTATAATACTTACTTTTTAATATCATATTAAAGCCAGTTACATTACATCATCATGACATAAGTTCTACCACTTGATGTCAGGTAACTGGTTCCTCTAAATAAGATGTAGCAGTTAAAATCAATGCTTTTCTATATCATAAATCATTTTCTGATTTCACTGTAACGTCATTCCTACGAAATCATCATGAATCAACTTTTCAATTTCAGGTCACGTCTGTGGTTCTATAGAAATACCTCAAAAATGCATAATTGCGTGACTTCATCTCCTGGCATCTTTGTGATTCTTCATTTATTGTATGACATCATAGGACAGAGAATAACCTGCCAATCATTAGAAGCTCTAAACTCTATAAGTTGCGGAGATATCTTGTGAAACGTGATTCATTGACAAACCTAGTTTTTCTCCTTTGCCCGATCAGCTCCACTAGTAAATCATCTGGACTAAGAATCACAAACACTATATTCATCAAGTTTTTGTGTTATTTCCAACACAAACACAAACACACACCTATGCAGCAGCCTGTGTGTGCAGGGTAATTCTCCTTATAACCGACTTCAGATGCTGAGCGGGTCAAAGACGTCTGGACATCTCTGTCAGAACCGAGCTAAATGAATTCACTATAGTTCTAAAGTGTTCTCGCTCTATTCATGTGTTCAAGTTGCTTCTTCTCACTCTGTGTCTGACTTTGTTGTTGTTGTCCTGCTGAAAAGGCTAACGAGGATCCTTCAGGGGGGAAGTTCCCATGTGGCTGGTGACAGTACAACCCAATGAAAAAATAATAATGAGTTGACAATGAGAAGGACTCTCCAACCTGAAGGAAAAAACCTGGATGAATGAGAAGGAACATGGCCGGTGTAGATACTGGGCTCAGGGAACAACTGAATGGTTTCCTGTGGGAACTATGAGCTACTGTCTTCACAGTCTCTGGATTCGGTGGAACATCAACACAGGGAGCAACAAATGGAATGATTTGGAAAAAAACCTCTCCATTAGTGTTTCAAAGACTTTGACGAGGAGCATTGAAGCTTCTCTGGAGGCTCGGGATGAAACAGCACTTCCATAAAAACACTTTGTCTCGACGTGTGAAAGGAAACACCTTTCATTCCACCAGGATGTGTTTTAAAAATCAACAAATCAGCACTTGCTCGGAGCTGATTAGACATGTGTTGACACGTTCTTTCTCAGAGAGAGAGAGAGAGAGAGAGAGAGAGAGAGAGACAAGAGAGACAGAGAGAAAAGAATGACTGGCAGTGGACGAGAAACGAGTGTCAACAGGACTCGCTCTATAATTCAGTCCCATTTCTCCAGATTGTGCGATTACAGTGCGGCCCGGCTGTTTTCAATCTGTGCTTGTCAACACAATACCAGCGATTGTCGTGCAGTCACACACGGCGAGGTCACAGGGAGGAGGTGCAGCCAGCGGAGCCGCTCTCATCAGGGAACAGGCAAGCGAGACGCACAATTGTGCACAAACAGAAGCGAGCACGACAACAGCAGTGAAGTTCGTTTGGGTCTGAGCTGCAGGACGGAGACGGGAACACAGAGTTGTGTATTTCTCTGAGCAGGGAAAACAAACGTGTTTAATCCAGAGGAGATGAGATAAATGACATTATGCTTCTTTAAGACGGATCTCATATTCAATCCCACCTTGTTCTGGACTAATCTGACACTTGAACTTGATAATAACAGAAAAAGCTCAAATAATAAGACCTTTATATGCTCAAATATTTCAATGCATCAACATCAGCAATGTGCAAAACCTCTAAACTTGCATGGACCCGTGGGTTTTCCTTTAAAACTCTTGAAATCAAGTCCTGGTGGAGTGTGAGTGTATGAAGTCAGACTGTGAAAGTCCAGAGCTGGTTTCTTCTTCTCCTGTAAAAAAAACAAACACCTTTTGCTTTTCCTGTGAACACACACTGTGCATCCTCACACTGTTTCAACACTACATTGTTAAGAAGCTTGTGGGCTCACAGCCGACACAAAGCGGCACCGAGATCGACTCTGCTGCAGGTTCAAACCGACACAGCCTGCGGTGGGTGGAGAGAAAGTGCAGGTGGACCTATGTGAGCGAGTGTGTTGGTCTTTGTATGTGTAGAGGTGTGAGTGGCTGCATCTATCTATCAACTGTTAAGGCCCAATGAAGTGCAGAGTCAAATTTGATGCAGTTTAGACACGTGATAGGTTCGATATAGATTAATCTGTATATGAGAAGCAACAACAAACCATTCTCCAGTTCTGGTTCTGCATGTCGAGCTTCACTGAACTGTTTGTGCAGCAGCGGGGGGGGGGGGCCTCATGGTTCTGTCGACTGAACCAGCAGCCGCTCTTTTACTCGCAGGTCACTTTTAAAGTTTAAAAAAGAAATCACCACAGGCCAAACAAAACCATTCCAACCAGTCATGTTTAGAACGACCCCCTGCACTGGTGAAAGATAATAACATGCAGCTACACAAGCACGTGCACGTCACATGCACGGCAAACAGTTTGCTGTATCTCTCCCCCCCCCCCCCTCCCCTTCATGATAACAATCTGCAAAGGTGCAAGCACACCTGGCCTTCAAAGAGAATAGGAGACGACACTCTGACTGGTTTGTTCCACGTCAAGTCCTCATCATACCCACTGTCGACCCTGCACTTTCAAATAGAACCTCCCGTCCCGATCGTGTCCACTGTCAGGTTATCTCCACCTCCATCGTCACCTCCACCCTTCATCACGGGTTCACATCCCAGCTGGACGGCAGGAAACAGACAAGAAGGAAAAAGTTGAATGATTGATTAAAGGACTGGAGGCTTCTGGGAAATGGAGAAAAAAGACTCAGCGAAAAAGGTTTGAAGTTCCTGATGCTTAACACCTCCGACAACGAGGTCATGATTTCATTCATGTCCGTTTGTTTGTTATTCTGTTGACTGAGCAGATTTTCACGAAGCCCTTTAAATTCTGGTGCAGGTGCAAGAATTTAATTTCACTTTCTTCAACAATGAGAGATTGTTTTTCACCATTTTGATGTAAATCTGTCATATTGAAGGGACAGTTGGGCCTTGGAGCTGCTTTGCGTCAGGTCTGTGCTCCTATAGAAATACAGTGATCTGTTTATTGGGGAGTGTTTCATCGTCAGAACTTTGTATTGAAGTCAAAACACAGAGAAAACTAGTTATTAGTATTAGTATGAACCTGGACTTTGCTGCTTCACGGTTTAAGTGCGACTGTCTTCACACACACTGAACTGTTTGTCCTTAGAAGAACCAGGCAGCGATGGTCAGTCGGGCTTTGTGTGTCCTCCACTCTGATGTGGTTCAAGCTGCAGGGCGGAGGTGAAGCTTCAGTAAAGAGTGTTTGTTGTTCCGTTCAGCTGCTCCGGAGAGCTTTCAGTCCAGCCTAGCTTTAATAGGTCGGGGGGGGGGGGGGGTGAAAAGCTGTGGGTGGGTTATGACTTAGTGCTGAGGGCCCGGGGGGGGGGGGGGGGGGCGGCTCCTGAGGGACGCCGTAATGGCGCCCGGGGGAATCAGCACTTTAAGTTGATATCTTCAGCCACAGTCGGATCCTCATTGACTGTCACTCTCCTCCTGGGAGCACGATTAATCTGTTCTACTCACACACTGCACACAAAAGACAAATGAGTGGCACCACACACTTTTCCCAAAAACGGTTTGCTTCATTTAATAGCAGCGGAGGAAGTGTTGACATGAGGGAGAGCGTGAGAGCAGAAGAAGTTATGGATTAAAACCGTAGAGCGGCAGATTGTTCTGAGAAACTGCCGAGGCAATTATCAGGGAGCACGGAAAAAAAACAACCTAAAAACCACTCTGAGCTCTGGACATGATGGGCATGAATTGTCCCTGCGAGTGTGTCGGTTTGATTCCTTTGACAAATATAGCAGCACTTATCCCGGGCGTGACCCACTTCTGCTCTCAACTTTCTCCAGGCGGAGGTAAACACGAGAGGAGAGGCAGCTTCTCTCTCTCCTGCAGCAGGCTGTGATGGTGTGTGATGGGAATGACAACTTACAGCTCCATCAGCGGATCGCTGGGATCAGAGCTCTGCAGCTGCAGGCTGAAGATCTGTGTGATGAAGACACACACACACACACACACACACACACAAAGAGCTGGAAGCAACAACTGGCAGAACAATACAGGATGAGGTGTTTAAGGAGCAGGATCCCCATTAGCACCGGCATGAGCGTTAGCTATTCTTCCTGGCGTACACCACACACACACACACACACACACACACACACACGCACACACACACACACACACACACACACACAGTCATTTACATTACCTGAACACAAAAAGACAAACACAGCCAAACATAAACAAACTAAAATAACTAATCTCATTAAATCGCTAAAAAGTTCATTCTTTTAACAGATATTGGGCAAAACTCAAGATTTTAGATCATTTACTAAATTAAAATAAACACTTTTCCTTCAGACAGTTATGTAATACATCTCAATAAGAATGTAGATCTTATAATAAGTTCTATGTTTAGTTTTTACCCAATTCCCACACTTAAATTCCAAGGAAAAAAGGTTATATATTTATAATGTCAACATAATTCTTATATTATCTTTTCCCAGTTTACACAAAGACATCAGTCAATTAAGTTATGGAGATGCTGTTTTGACCAAAACTCTTTAATACTCTCCAGAACAATATGCTCTGTTCGTGACTGTTTACTGCATCATACCTGTTTTAGCATTATTTAATTTTTAATCGTTAATTTCTCCAGCCCTTCTTTAACCATTAAATCCCGGATAACAGATTTTTGTTGAGGATTATTTGTTGACGGTCTCTGCTCATTAATAAACAATATGTCTCTTTCATTTACTAACAGGTTGATGAGTGATTGAAAAAACTAAAATAATAAAAGTGATTTATCAAAGACAATGTAAGTGACAAAAGTGATGCATAGACTTGACGGACAGTGATTTATTACAATTACTTTCAAATTAAAGTAAGATTCAGAAGTGTTATTGATGTCCATGTTGTATGGAAATTAATTGAAAACGATGACTGAGCCTAAAAGTGGAAGAAATATAATTGGAAAGTGTCGATCAGTCAATGATGAGCTGTCATGTGAATATAGTTTTTTATGGTTTTTAGTCAGGATCCTTTAAAACAGTGAAATTGTTATTTCCTTCTGAGTTAATCGTCTTTCTGAAAACTTCATCAACATCCAAAGTTCTTTCAGAAGCAGGAGTTTCTCTGTCTCAGAACATTTGAAGAGCATCGAGTATGAAAACACAGACAACTGACAAATAACAGACACAGAAGAAGTTGGGGCATCAATAGCAAAAAGTGAGTTTTGGAAAATAAGAAGCACAATGACAATGATTTTATTCCTCTGTCCCTGAACTGTTATTTTGAAGGTTGGATTCTGGTTGGTTCATATTTCCTTTGTCTACTCGATAAATAAATAAACAAAGCACATTTCAATTGGTTTTTTGAAGCCATTGAAGATTTCCATCCGTCCTCAGTCGGTGAATAAGTTCAAAGTTTTAGATTTACTCTTTAAAACGACACTTTTGGCTTTTTATTCCAGTTACTCAGCTTTAACCTCAAAGCTGCTACCAGTTGTCGTATTTCAGCTTTTAGCTTTTTTGTAATATATATATAAATATATAAATAAAGACATAACCGCTGCAGCCTGAGAGACTACGAGGACTTTTTAAGACCTTTGAAATGTGGAACGCTCACAGGAGCGGAGCGCGACGTATTAATAAACCATTAACTCCATGACACTTCTTTGATCCGTTCCATTGGTTCCCAAATTTGCTCACTTAATCAGCCGCTAATAATGACGTGTGGAACGTGGAGACTGATCGTCACAGCGGCTCTGAAGAGGAAGTTAGCGTGTTCCTCACCATGTGTCATCTCAGACACCACGGCTCATTGAATCACCTTATTACACTCGTCTCGCCGTATGGAAGGTTTCTCTCTGAGCCGAGACCGACTCTCCACACGGACGCTTTTTATGGGAAACGCTAAATGCAGACTTTAATAATATGTGCTGCGAAATGTTAAATATTTTTATAGCACTATAACATGCAATTTACTGAAATGAGGCTCTGATTATAAGCCTTGGAGAGCGGGGCTATTAAAGCTGATTGAGCCGTGATGGGTTTCTCCTGGTCAGGATTATTAGAGTACAAACGGGGGCGGGCCTTACAGTAAGTACCGAGTGCAAACGTTTCATTTGCAAGGATCCAAATTAGCGACTTGGAAGCAGAAGTGGGCTAAAATAATGCTCATTAGATTGTGTGATTCTCACCATGAATCCTATGGGCAAACCAACCCCCCACATTAGAGAGGTGACACCTCACAGCAGCTGCACAGGCTCCTTATAACCGGCAGTGAGGCAGGAGGAATCGAACGTTTTCACCCACTGTCACTATGACACCATCTGATTTAGATGTGTTCAATTTGAGATCTGTTAATGCTTTGATTTTAATATAGATACAAATGAGAGTTATAAGAGATGCAAGGACAGATGTGTTTGTATTTATAACATGGGTGCAAGTGTAATGTTTGTTGTTCCTGTGGTTGTGTCGCTCAGCTTGTGTCTTTGTCTCGTTATTGTGTTGAGTTTCATTTGAACCTTCCATGGACATTTACCATCAAACTGTACAAAAGCTCAATTGCACATATCTAATGTCTTTATCTGGTGTTTATCATTTCTATATACTGCTCAGTCTGCTCTATGTTATATTATTTTTGTTTAAACTCAATACAAATACAACTCAGAATATTCCCTGGATGTGAGTGAAATTTGCTTTATGGTTTTCACAGCTGTTTCCGTGACTGTAAACTTGGAGCAAGATGGCTGATGGATTTCCTTTCTGACTTAATAAAGTCCATCTTATATTATATCTTATCTTGTATTATATCTGTTTATAGCTCATCTCATCACCTCCACAACATCAATCCGCCTCAGCCGCTCCTCTCCTCTCGATATGAAGGAGCAGTAGTTGCACTCGAGGCTCCTTCTGAGTTTCCCTGCTTCTCGCACCTTCTCTAAACATCTGAACCCCGACTGCCTCTGAAGAAATCTAATTTCCGACCCCTGGTGTCCCTGATCTCATTCATATCAGTTAGTATCTGCAGCTCATGTCCACGTGTGAGGACTGAAATGTTAGGATTCTGATAAACACAGTTTGGCCTTCAGGCTCCAAATCCCATTTTTCTACCGTCCCCACAGAATAACACACAAGTTAATCACCTACTGAACAACAGACAGCCAGGATGGCATCCGTCTCATATTTGCAGGAATATGTCTGTAGCTCGCATTTCTTTTCCAGCTGTACCCTTGTCACATTATTGTTTAGGTCCCAAGGAAAGGCAGTATCAAACTTTGACATCCAATATTAAGAACATTTGAATAAACATGACACCAGCAGCGGCGGCTGGGACTCATCACTGTCAGTAGCTTTGTCAAACGGCTCTTTCCCCACAGAGAACAACTGGTTCTCCAGCTCTGGGTTCCGTGGACCGAGTCGAGCTTTGCTGAACCTTGAACAAACAGGTGAGCAGCTCGTTGTGCAGCAGCAGGTCCCAGGGTTCTGCAGACCGAGTCCAGCAGCAGGTCCCAGGGTTCTGCAGAACGAGTCCAGCAGCAGGTCCCAGGGTTCTGCAGAACGAGTCCAGCAGCAGGTCCCAGGGTTCTGCAGACCGAGTCCAGCAGCAGGTCCCAGGGTTCTGCAGACCGAGTCCAGCAGCAGGTCCCAGGGTTCTGCAGACTGAGTCCAGCAGCAGGTCCCAGGGTTCTGCAGACCGAGTCCAGCAGCAGCTCTTTACTCAGACCGGCTCCATCACTGCAGGTCACTTTACCACGTAGACAAAGAATAAAGGAAACCAGCATCACCACAGGTTAAACAAACTGGCCATGCCGAACAGGGCAGGTTTACAACTGGGATTGCACTGGTCCTTTTATTGGTTTTAAAGTGGTGTTATGTGACGTGCAGAACACAGATGACAGACCGGATCCTTCAGGAATACTTGTGACACATCTGCGGACTTCTCCCTGTGAAGCTTGGTTATTTGAAAATACACAAACCTCTCGACAACAAAAAAACAAATCACAGCCGCATGTTGAGTGACAGCAAAACACACAGATAATAAAGCAATTACAGGCCCGAGCACTAAGTGCTTCTTCCCGGTGGAAAAGGCTTTTATATTATTCTGATATGGGGCCCTTGCATAACCAGCCGCTGGTGGAGACCTGTGTTAGAGCAGAAGATTAATGGATAATTCAGGAAGATGGTCCCAGGGCACAGGGAGCCGCTCAGAAACTAAATGACCTCGGCCAGACCACTCTTTAATGTAAGCAAGCCGCACTGAGACAAATCACCTCCTCCTCTCTCCGTCATGTTGTGAGTCCTTTTGGAATTAGTGTAACTTTTAGGTTTAAAAAAGGATGAAAAACTAAAAAGTAATCATGACTTTCAGTAGATTTGATCTGGACTCAACTAATCTGTTATTTTAAATGGGTTTTCTGTGCTGAATTGACTTTTTTGCTAATCCCTTGATGGAGGGAAGTGGAAGACAAACGACTGGCAGGTTTTCTCTGAGGGCGTTTTCACACAGGAGAGTCTGAAACAAGCTTCACGTCAGGATCTGGTTAGATGTTGGTTTTATATCTTTATTTAGGTAGCGCACCTAGTGTGGGCTGCGTCTGCCTATACTTGACATTGACAGGTTCGTAGAGGGGTGTGTGTCTGTCAGTGTGTTGTCAGTCGGGTGTGTAGTCGTCTTTCTGTTGTGTAGGAAAAAGAATGAAGCTGTTCATTGGTTCATTTGGCTTCTTTAGCAGCTTTGAAACACGTCCTGTGAAGAGTTGGGTTCCAGGGACATGCAGCAGCAGCATCATCAGCCGTAATGATGTCAGGGGGTCGTCTTCAAAACATCCATTAACTTCATCCTCCTCCGACACACACTCGGTTGTGTAGCTGGCAGCAGCCCAGCGACACTCCGATGCCCCTTTTACACCCCCGGTGCTCAGTGAGCTGAGGGTGATCAGATTGTAATCAGACAGCGTTGGACGACATGAAGGTACAAGTGTAAACGCCCGAGGCCCATTGAGGACAGATTGTGATCCGAAGGGTCAAAAACCAGGTCAGGGACAAAGCATGTCTTCTCCTCCGTCCTCATGTTATTCAAGATACTCATGGACGGAGTAAAGAAAAGACAAATCAAGAAGTAGAATAACATAATAACCCAGCATCATGGAAGGATATTGTTTTTTAAATGTATATTCTTCCTTTATATTTTTGATTTGAACCGTGTCCATTTGTTTGTTGGTTGGTTTCATTGTGAACAAGATTCTGGAAAAAATACTCAACAGATTTCATGGAACTTGGTGAAAGTTCAGCCAATACAATTAATTTATTTTTACATTTTCACCAATTTCTCAGGGAATAATACTTGGATCTGACTGAATATATGTGTTAACCCCTTATTGCCTGAATTACAATTATATAAAAAAAATATTATTGGTGTTTTTGGCATTTGTCATAGAGATGCTAAATTAAGTGGAGATGTTAATTTCAATATAGCATATACAATAGATATAAATTTAGGTATGAGGCAAATTAGCATTATAATTATAATTATTATAATAATTAATAACATTAGGCATAATGGGGCGTAACCTTAATTTAACACATTTTGGTATGTAGATTATTATATTGATGCTGCTTTTGCTTGAAATTGAATAACAACATATGTTTTCTGTACAATCATTGCTGTTCCATCATAACAGTATATCAAATACAGCTTAATACCTCAAAATAACTTTGCTGCACAGTCCCAAGGGGCTAGTATGTATTTTCCGCTCCGAACACTAGATGGCGTCAGAGTGCTTACAATACCTTCCTTGGTATGTGTAGTATTTGCATCATCAGGCACAATCGTCACCTCGGCGGCATTAAGACCGGAATGGGGTTTGAGGCAAATTTGCGACATTCGTCTACAAGGGGTTAATGTGTGTGGGTGGGATCCAAAGTTATGTTCTCCATTGTTGCTTCTATGCACTTGTACAAAAGAGAGGAAGATGTGACACGAGCTGGAATGTGTGAAATCCCATCTCAGTCGAATAATAAAAGTCCACCGGGCGTATATGTAAACAGGTTAAGATCTAATAAAGCCACAATCTGGATACATAACTAGTTTTAACAGAGGGTACAAATGGAGTTGAAGTCGTTCTCACGAGCTGCAGAACACGAGAGCACAGAATCACAGTGACTCACTCTCCGTGTCCTGAAGCAGGAGAAGAAGAAGAAGAAAACTTGTAAAACCTAATTTAATGTCATGAGGGAAATAACACCAGTGTCCATCTCTCTCTAACGCTCTTAGCAGTGCGAGGCTTGATTCTTTTTTAAAGTCAATTATTATTTGGTGGCAATGCTAATTATAAAAGAAAGCGCACACTGCTGCTCTGCACTCGCTGTTATTATAGTAATTGCCTTGATTTTATTTGCGACCAAATGAAAACAGTCTTAAAAGTGTTTCACTAACCGAAAAACCGGTTCCTAATAATTCTGTTGTTCATTATATTTTTCCTTGTTTAATAAAACTGGGAATAATTAGCTCTCACAGTAGCGTAGCATCGCCCGTGTAGCGTGGCGAATGAAGGGCCGTGTAACACAATCAGGGTTTTACTCGCTGTTTGAAGACAAAGAGGAACGTCGACGTTTAATAATAATCCTTAGATATATTAATTTAATTCAATGTGTCTGCTTTATTAATCTTTTCCAATTGTGCAGATGTGTAGAGATGATGTCCGGTTCTAAAGGTTGTCAGGTCTCTTACAGATGATGATGTGGCAGAGCTTATTGGACCTTTGGTTTTATAACAATCACAGTCATCATCATTATCAATTCCATAGAGATCACTGGAGACACATGATGTTTTTTCAGTGTTTCTTTCCTCATAAAGCTCCTGAAACACCTCGTCAGCACTTCGGCAGATCCTGCAGCACCACTGTGCACAATTAATAATTCACACCTCTGACTCGCTCCCCTAACAGAGCCAGAGAGAATGAAACCGACACATCTGTGCAAAGAGAACCTCTCGGTGGCTGAGGTTCCTTCAGCTTGTGTCTGAAACTCATTCACTCGTTCACTCCTCCCTGCTCACTGGAGAGAGAAGAGGACGTTACATGAGCTCGACAAAAAGGAAAAACACACTCGAACACTTCTGAGGCCATTTTCCCTGCAGCAGTAAATACATGACTGCTGACGCTCGATTAAACCAGACCAGCCAGTACATATTACACTGGAAGTATCTTCCCACATGAATAAATATAAACACATTTCCTGTTTGTTTTCACATCGCACAGTTTCCACTATTTCCCTGAGTGACCATCGGTTGTACACTACTTTACACGATGCATTGTGGGATATATGAGTCAGAGAACATTACAAAATACACAACTCACTACATATGTATACTATATTTTGTAGGGAGGGATTTTCACTTTAAAATGTAACAAGGAATTGCTTTAGTTGGAGTCAAAGTGGCTAATGCTAAGTTTTATATTTTCCAAACCCCTATCAGAATATTACCATTATATTCATGGTCTTTTCACACACATACTTTACTTTAAAACATAAAATTAGTAATTAACTAAAGAACTAAATTACCAAACCCGAAATTTAATAAATAAATATATAGCCGGCAGTGTGCATTGATAGTGAACATAATGTAATTTTATTTCCATAGCTGCTACACGAGTGATTTGTATGTGAAGAGTGGACGCTAAGAGTTTTATTTTGTTACCAGGTTTACTTTAGGGATTGTGCTCTTTGCTTATTAATGCATACAGCTGTCGGGCTATAATCACCTCAGTTAATTGGGGAGAGATAATTGTTGTAAGAATGTTGTTTCACTAAAGTAATTACTCCGTCAGTTCCCCGGCAAAATACGACAGAGGACCAGGGATAAAGAAAAAAGGTTTATATTAAAAACTAAAGCTAAGAGGGCAAAGTATTATTTATAATAGTGGTGAAGAGGTTGTGTTTTTAAATAAAGCATATCCAATTACAAGAGTTTGCCTTCACAAAGTCCTCATAACTCCTCTTTAAAAACAAGAAACTATAATAACATGAGCTGCTCCTGATCTGAGAAAAATCAAGGTTATGAAACAACTCAGTGAGAATTAGGTAACGATCGTGGTCATGGCTACAGGAAGAGGTGTTGAGTAACCAGCTGTCATCTCAGCTGTGGACTGAGGACACTCACAGGTAAACAACAACAACAACAACAACAATCAGAGTCCATCAGCTTCACTCTGACGACCCATTAGCTTCCGGTGTTTGAGCATCAGAAAACCAGGCAGAGACTCCATCCTCCATTTGTTGGAATTGCAACACGAGATGCAAAAACAAAATGTTTCAGATCCAGATGACATTGTGGTTCATCTCTATCAACAGTATTCATACGCACATTCATAACATTCAAACTCTAATTGGTCAAATTAGAAATGGAAACCTGCAAATGGGTTATGCTGCAATTTAAACATTCAAGTTTCTCATCTTTGAAACAGTTTTTGATTTCTAGTTATACAAAGTAAACACTGTGTTCACAAGGTGTTTGATAAGTTTGTGACCTAAGATGGAAGGAGAAAATGATTAATGTGCAGTTCAACTTTTTGAGAGATGATTCAGAAAGTTTGACGTTATTAACTTCTGTGGTATTTCTGTTTGGACTAATTGAACATTACTTAATCAATTAAGACATCTGCTGCACTTCTGTCTGTCCTGGGAAAAGGATCCTTCACCTGGGATCCACCCTGAAGTACCTGCTGTGTTTTTGGTAGTTTCTCCTCACTCCAGTCGAGAGTTGAAGGCAGATGATGTCACACCTTGTGCACATTAATAAGCCCTATGTGGCCTATGTGAAGGAAGTCAAGAAGGCCTGGAAGACGAGCTGCCCCCTGGAGGACGGACATGGACGAAGGAAGGAGATCTGTATTCTGTGCCTTTGCTAAATGTAGGAATGTTGAAAAAGAAATGTCCTCAAATTGACTCCCTCTACCTCAGGGCATCGAATTATCAATTACCCGTCATACTTAATTAATGTCCTCGGAGCTGCTCATGTGTCTGCTCTGCTTTAGCCTGCAGCTGTTAAATGACTGATTTGATTGAAGAGTCCCCTCTCTCTCTCTCTCTCTCTCTCTCTCTCTCTCCCTTAATAATATTTTAACACCACTGCATTGAAGAGGCCATTAACACTGTTAAAGTTACATCCAACAAACTTTATTATTATGAATCATTATGAATCATTATTCATGGCCTTTATAGAATTATTGTTTATCTAATATAATCCTTTGAGAAGTTATTTCTAAGTACTTGCATACTTTTATAGCTAAAGTTGTATCCTTTTTTTATTATTATAATACATATTTTTCATGGTGCACTTTTTAAGATTAAACTAGTAGTACTACTTAAAAGTAGTTTTCCCAGTGAAAAGTGAAAAGAGTGTTATTAAATCCAGTATCAACATTTATAAGAACATAACAACATATATTCAAAAGTTTGATATTTTCCTAAGTGTGTTTACAAGATAGAATTACATAAAAGCTCGTACAGATGCAAATAATTCAACTTTCATTTAGTTTCAATAAAGAATCCGGGACTTTTCTCTACACTTGTAATTTCAATCAACCATTGGCTGTTGAATAAATACTTTTTCTGATAAAGATTCAGTTGTGACATCTCCTGCTTCCGATCATAAGTAAAAGAACTACATCAGGTCAAAAACAGTGATAATGGTGAACGAGGATAATTTGAAAAGCGACTGAGCCTCAGACGTCCTGTAACGGTGGAGAGAGTTAACGTCGCCCATGAGACCGGAGGTATTAAATATTCATCATGTTCTGTATTTATTTGTTTTCCTCCCGATCATGAAAACGATTCACAGACTCTTCAGCCATTGCTCCACACTTTCCTTGTGTGATCAGAGAATCCCTTTCCAGCAAACAGCAGCTCAGCAGACGACTCATCCCTCTGCTTCTGTTTGTTCCTTCTGATCTGGTGAACGACTGTTTCCACTCGTGGTGATTTTCTTCTCCGGGCTCAGCAGAACTCAGAAACTCTCCTGCTGCTGCTCCCGTGTGTCTCCTGTTTTAATTTACACGTGTCGGAAACTTTCACAGGTCTGAGATCAGCATATTTCCCCTCAGCCTCCGCAGAACAAACAGAGCTCGCCGGTGTGTTGTTGTTTTTCAACGCAGGGTTTGTGTGTTGTTGTTGTTTTGTGTATTCGACAGACAAGTTGAGCCTGTGCTGGCCGACTGATGAAGGGAAAGTGAAAACCTTGTTCAGTCCTCTCTGCACTGCTGAGCACAGCTTTATGAAACCGCTTCATAAACTCTAACGTCGGAATTTAATACCCACCGGGTTCCACTGCTGCTCTGATTCTAAACCACGACTTGTGAATGGAGAACAGGGACTGTGAATGAAGATGGACGATGAAACTCCTATAGGCGCAGACATATTGTGATTTTGACCGAGTCTCAGCTGTCAATCATGATGTTTCAACTAAATATTAAAGCATCAAACTCCTAAATAAAACAAAATTTTTTAGATACACTCAAGAGCCACAACAAAATGGTTGTTTAGGTGGCTATTTTGATACCAAGAAGTAAAAGATTTATAATAAAAAAAAGGAATCAAGGCCATTGATATATTAAAGTTTATCCATACACTTTATTATGAATGACTTGAAATGACAATTAAACAAAAATACAAGCAAATATATACAACGTGAAATGAGAAATAAACAATTTTTACAGAAAATGTCAACATAAATTCATATTTATAGCAATATGTCTGCCCCCCCCCCTCCAGAGAACATGGACAAACAGCAGCTCTGATGTTTTAAGAGCCCGTGTTGCAACATGAAGAATTTTCCGTATGAACACTGACCCGACATCAGCAGCTCGTAGGAAAACCCAAACGGAGCCGTCATGCAAACGGACACTGAGGAGAAACACTGATGATCTGATCCGAGTGTTTTTTGCTTCACTGTTTTCCATTAACGCGCAAAATCGTACAAAGTGAAGCTAGCGCCTCCTAAAGATCCTGAAGGGGACGCGGGCGTGTGTTATTCTCCTCGGCCGCCTCGCCCCCACAAAGATCTATGATGATTAAAATCTATAAAAAACCCACTGGAAGTAATAAACCAAAGCAAAACCTCTTAAAATACCAAATTGCTTTATATGTCCTCCTCTCTGTGCTGTATATTTGCTTTACTGCTCACATGAGGTGTTCTGCCTGCCGTCCCAGCAAATGGCCTACATTTTACAACTAATCCTAATGACATTCCCATGGCTGCCAGTCATGCACCTCTCTCTCTCTCTCTCTCTCTCTCTCTCTCTCTCTCTCTCTCTCTCTCTCTCTCTTCTCATTCAAAGTGCCCCTCAGCTCAGACAGTGAAAATATCACATCGGTGCAAAACACCATTTTCCTCAATTGCCTCTCCTTGACAATCCTTGAAAGTCTGTGGGGTTGAGGGAAATGAAGGTCTAGAAATAGACTGTCAATAAAAAGATGGACAACAAGGCAGCTCCCCCCCCGACACCGAATCCAAACCCTCTTGATCGCCCCCTGGTGGATGCAGTGCAGGTCGTAATCCCTGCCTCCTCGATGTTAGCGGATGGGACCCATAGACCCCAAAAACACCTCTTACCTCTTGTTTTTTTTTTAAATGAAATCGAGGTGAGAATGAAAAGCTTTTACCGAGATTGAGTGTCTCACACTAAATAGACTTTGAGATGAAGTGCATGCACCCAGACACGGGATGTGATGATCCAATTCTCCCCTGTCACACCTGGTAGGAAATAAAAAGCTGCTTGCGACGGATAAAATAAATCAAATGAAAAATACATCCGCTCTCATGCATCTGGAACTACTCTGCAGACATCTCAGGGTTTGGGATTTATTTATTTATTTGTGCTGAAAGGCATTAGATCAAACACATTAATTATTTCCAAAACCTCTTGACTGTGTTAAAAACATTTTTCAAGCCCCCGAAGCCATGAAACCCTGAGAGGAGTATTAATCATGCATCGGGGCGGCCGCTGACTTTGATTCTAAGTTTTGGGACGATCCCCGATTCTGTTCGATGTCAACATGGAACCTGAAGAACTTTTTCAATCAACAACTGGACCAGTGTCTTCTCCTTTCAATCCCTTCTCGAGGTGAAAAGACACAGAACTCTCTTTCCCCTCCTGCAGCCAATCAACTCCATCCTGCAGCTTCTCACCTGGAGGATCTCGATCTTCTCCCGAGCTCCGTCACTGGTGCTGCTGCAAAGAGGTCGAGTGAGGAAACCAGTTCAGTTTACTTATTCTCTCTGGTGCATGTATATGAAGCCAGTCCTGCCGTGTTGTCCTGATGTAATTGAACTGAAGCGGGTTACTGGTTCCAGACCCGTGTTCACTCAGCTCTGTCTGTAGAGTAAAGCCACGCCCACACAGAGAACTGGTGCTACAGACGTATTTGACCAGTTTGAGTTTTCAATGGCTTCATATTTTAAATGAATTGACAGTTCTTACACTCTACACGCTCTTGTGTCTCTTTCTCTTTTCAACTTCATAAACGTTCATGCGTCTTTCTGATACATTTCACATCTTTCCAGTTTTTTCCTTTGAAACATTCTTCTCTAAAGCACCTCACACTGACAGACACAGTGGTAACTCCTCTGAGAACAGCTTGTACCCTCGAGATGAAGCTTCAGCTGCGTCCTGTGCTTCTGTTCACCTGAGCTGACACACAAATCATTCCACTCAACACGAGTGACCCTTCAACTGGGTCCAGGGATTAGTCTGTAAATGGTATTCAGCGTTCAGCCTTCACAGCTTTCTGCACAGACAGACACTTCCACTGCTCACGTTGAGAACACTTCATTCACAAGTCAACTTATAGTTCAGTGGAGGTTTCAGTCATATTCTCTACTTGTGTAAAATCTGATTTAACTTCCGCACGGTGATTACAAGACATCTCACAATTCATCTGCCATCGGAGCTCAAAGCTGCAGCTGGGAATTTATCAAAATAAGAGAGAGAGAGAGGAAGAGAAAGTAAAATTTGGACGACTCCTCAACTTTTGTCTGAGCGTTAAAACAAGCTCTTTCACATCAATAGGAAAGGCTCCAAAACTTTTTGCTCATTTCAACATGGACGCCATGATGTGCCTTTTCAAACAAGCGCCTTCAGAGAAAATCAAATGTTGATGAATTCTTGGAAAGAGACATGAGAGATTGTTTTGTTTTAAAAGGTCCAGTGGGTAAGACTGGCAGAAATTGAATATAAAATAATGTTTTCACTAGTGTGTATCATCTAAATTGTATGAATTGTTGTTTTATTTACACCAGAATGACCCTTTTTGTTCAAATACTTAATATTTACATCAGGTCCTCTCTATGGAGGCTGCCATGTTTTTTACCGAAGCCCAGACTGGACAAAATAAACCTTTTGAGTTTTTAGGACAACTGAAGGTTCAACAGGTTGTCTCTCATGTTTGGAAGGGAAGGGTGAGAGTGAGGGGTTTTCAGCTGCAACATGACACCTCACCACTAGATGTCACTAAATCCAACACACTGAACCTTTAAAGTGAAAAAAAAAGAAGGTATTCTGGAAAAAGTGGTGACCCAGAGGGAAACATAACGGTCCTGCCGACTCTGAGCTGCCATGGCTGTTCTAGTTCATCAACAAAGACAATTACAAATGCAATGTTATCCACAGACTATTGTCTTTGCATGCCTACTAGCGGTTCAGGGTTTGCTGCTACATGTAACACGTTAACCATGAACACGCGTGTAGTTCGCTCGTCATCTGAGGAGCGTTGGACTCGTCCTCTAGGTGGAGCTAGAGGAGCAGGATGAAGAACATAATGACAGCTGTAGTATACATGTCTATGTAGTTATTCATGTAAATGTTCTCCACTGCAGATTTAGGTCCAAGTTACACTCCATCAGGACCAGAGCATCGTTTACCCTCACAGTCTTACCAGGTTGGTTTTTATGTAGCTGCACCTGCTGGTTCTCACAGAGCTGAGTGACAAATTAAATGGATGAACACAACTCTCTCTAAATGAACAGCTTTATGAGGGAGGAAATGACTCTCTGTTGTAAAGACACATTATGTTCTGAGAAGTTACCGCCGGTGTCAGGGACGCCCTGATGGAGCGTTCCTTCACATGCACAGAGAAACTGAACAGGACAGAATTCAAACGATTATAGAAAGCTGCCATTCCTCTCTTCTACTAAATAAAACAATATATAATAATATAATAAACTGCTGCTGCATGAAATAAACCCATGAAAGTCCCCAACGTGGCACGTGAAATCTGTCACCGCGAAAAGAAGGATGGAGAGAAAATGAAAAATAAATGAGATCTGGTGGCGGCGGTCACCGGTGGGAGGCTTGTGGTTGGATGCTGTTTGCTGATCGCCGTGTGTGTAAGAGAGAGAGAGAGAGAGAGAGAGAGAGAGAGAGAGAGAGCTAAAGTAGGCCAGCTGAGGAGCCATTGATTGAGCCGAGCACATCAGACTTATTTTAGAGTCCTTCTGTAGCGTCCGTCCCCGGAGACGAGAGACAGGCAGAGATCCAAAGACTCCAGACTGGCGGGGGGGGGGGCGCTTGGCTCTATCCTTGACCTGGAAACATCTGAGCACGAGATGTTCAGGGTGTCAAGTTGAGGACTTCTAGATCGTACATCGGCCAAAATAAAAACGACTTTGGAGAATTGGTTTTCAGCATTATTTAAAATGAATCATCCCAAGATACTGGATATGCAATTTAATTTCAGGGAACACGAGACACGAGGTGGATTCCACTTGTCTGTTTAACCAGTGAGACAGTGGTGTTTTTCCTCATCCTTTAGTGAGTCTGAGAGCTTTGTTCACGTTAAAGTACCAAGCTAAAGAATCTCTCGCCATTGACGAGCCTGAAACGGCTTCATTCACCTTCCTGCCTTTTCTCCATCAAACATCTAACTTTGCTAAAGACAGTTTTCAGACATGATCTCCAGAGGATGTCTGTAGATCTGGGTCCGGAGTTTCTCCTGAGTTTAGTCTTTCACACATGAACAGGAAGTAACCTATAACAGGCGTCGGCCCCTCATCACCAACAGCTCTCCAGACGTCTTCTTTGGTGTCTTCTACGCGTGTGGCTCCACGTTTTCCTCCTGTAGTGTTTGTTTTCTGTCATGTGTTAGAAATGTAATCATCACCGCCGCTCGCTCGACGTGAACCTGCTGTTTTCTCACATCTGGCTTCAAATCAAATGTGTTGCATCTATGTGTTTTAGATTAAAACCTTGTTTAAATACTTGTGGCAATATTGTTTGTTATATTTTAATTATTTCCACGTTAAACAGGAACTAACAAGTCTAAAAAACCACTTAAGTGACAGTTTAATACAAAGAAACGAGTCCCGAATTTCATAATGAGCACAAAGTCGTTCCCTTCAGGAAGTCATAAATTACACTTTCTCTAACGATGGAGTGTATTGAGGGCTGTAGACATAACGTACAGCAGCAGATTGTAATTCCTCCAGGAAAGAACTTGACTTAATTGGACTGTCTGTGTGTTTGTCTCCAGCTCGAGGTATTACTCTGCCACCGTGCAAACACAGAGGGGCTGAAGGGGAATACACCGCGGAGTGATAACTAGATTCATTTATGCTCAGACAAGTTGTCAAATCAATAGACACCTGTGGTTTGAGATAACAACATCACAAAGCTCTCCACAGTGACCTCGAAGCATGAATTCAAAGTAAAGACTCACCACCAGGGGAGAGGAAACACTTTCAAAAGCAACAACGATCATTAATGCAACATAAGCCACAGGCTTAATGTACTGGATCCTTTACTTAATAAAATCAGCTTTTCTCCAGAAAGGGACGTGGCTGCTGCACCAGGGGCGGCTGCGGATTCCCCCCCCCCCTGTGCTCAGGAGGGGACACGGTTGGATTTTAAAAAGATTTACTCTTTGGGGCGAAGCGGGGGTGCAGCAGTGATTTACAGCTTGAGTGGAAAGTGGAACAAGTGTGATAGCATCAATCCTGCTCTACCAAAAGTTCCTGAGAGTCGCCAAACAACATGGAGAGATGCATTTGCTGCTGTGACCTGCAGGGAAGACGAGAGACGAAGATCTTACAGCTTCATCCCCCCCCCCCCCCCCCCCCGCCGGTCGTCACAGACACTCAGGATAAAAAAGACGTCGAGTTTTGCAGAAGTTAAGTTGAGTCATGACTTTTCCGTTCCCTCGCTGTCGCTGCTGGAGACGATCCAGCGCTCAGATTGTGTGGAAGGCACTTTGCAAATTGCATTGATCTTTCCCTGGACCTGCCTCCCACCTGCCGCCCATTCTAATGCCCGGGCCCCGTTCTCCAGCGGGGCGCCCTGAGATAGATAATGACAGCTCGAGACAGCGCTGCTCACACACAGAAAGCCCCGGTCAAACCCACGCATCCATACCAAGCATGTGACTGCACCTCGCACACGTTTAGTGATAAATCTGCTGCAGGGAATAATGTTATGGTTGTCCCCCCCCCCTTCAGCCTGTTATCCATCTATAAGTTATTATTGAACAAATGAGAAACTTGTGATTTGCATGTTTGGTCCACAAAATTATGAATGATTTCCTATTTCCTGCTAAACTGTAGGTTTAACTACTTTCTCATAATCAGGTATTGTGTAATAAATGAGTAAAATTCTGATGCAATCAACGTTTAATCATATGTTTAAAAAGAATTACTGAAAGACTCTGTTAAAGCTTATTTCACGTTACGTACATTTTTAAGCCTTCATACTTGCATTGCATTGTTTTCTGTTGGCGTGGTTTAAAAGCAATGTATCCACTAGAGGGCAGCACAGAGTAATGTCGCTATACAATAAGTGGCTGTTCATTCCTGTGCCCGGGCAACAACTTCACTTTCGGAATAACTTTTTAAGTCTGAAAAGTTTCTCCATCATTGTCTCGTCTCATTGTCTTTCATTGGTCGGTTCGCGTGAACTGTTGGCAACACTGCCCCCTAGTGTTCCGTTTCGTCCATCTCTGCCCAAGCTTTCAAGAAACGTGCAAAAAACGTACAAAATTAACGCAGATTACAAACAGAATGCTTGCACGTGTATTTAACGTAGAGCATAAACAAGCCTTAAGACAGCAATAATAAAGAGTCTTCCTATTGATCTTGTGTAAATCTGTTCTTTGAGGTGAATGATATCAGATTCACGTTACAGCAAGAAGCTATTTCTGTCCTTCCATACATATGCACATACGCGGGAGCACATTCACACGGCTGCAGCCCTGAGAGCGATTTCATTTTGTCACAAAGCTGAAATGTGAAGCTGTGGGTTCCTCCTGCAGGCGAGCCGAAGACAGAGGGCGGTTTGTTAACCTGTCACAGATTCTACATGTGGTCCCGTGTTTATCTCCCACGTAATCACGGCTGTTACAGTAACTCAGGCGAGCAGAGGGTGTTTTATTGCACGTTTGCAAAGTCCCGATAAAGCAGCGGCGGCTTCGTGGAGTTAATCTCCAGAGGAACCCTGCTATCACTCAGCCAACCTGGCTCCTGATTGGTCTACTCAGCCTCCACCAGGCCCCGAACATGGAGTCATTGAGTGTTATTGACCACGTGGCTGCTTCGGCCTGAACCGGCGATGGCCGTCCCAATGCAGCAGCACTCAGCTCTGTCACTCCTCTCCATCACCTCCTCCTTCTCCTTCTGATACACACAGCATCAAGCCCGAATGCACAATCACACTACATGTGCCTCACATCCCGACGCACACGCAACACAATCAGTTCAGCAATCGTTGTATTTTCTGCACAATACGACGCAAATAACAGCAGCACGTCCCCTTGACACATAACAAGGGATAAAAAAAAGGAAAAACAAGATGTTGCAGTTGCCAAAGATGGCAGCAGGAAGCATCTGTGTGGAGAAGCTGAGGCAGAGGAGAGAGAGAAGTGAGAGAGGAGGAGGAGGTGTTGATGGGTAGAGGAGGCCTCAATAAAATCAATTACCATCATTGCCATGTGCCAGGCGGAGATAAATAAGCAGAGCATGGTGTGGACAGCCTGCCAGGGTGGATGTGATGGTGTGAGCATGGATGGCATTCAAGAACTGCCCACTGGCATACTGCAGAGTGTGTGTGTGTGTGTGTGTGTGTGTGTGTGTGTGTGTGTGAGTGTGTGTGTGTGTCTGTGAGTGTGTGTGAGAGAGCTCACAGATGGTCCCAGCAGCTGAGATGGACGCTAACACGCTGCTGGTTCCTCCACGCTGGGCTGAAAATGCATTGTTGGTTTGTATCAAACCGTAGGATGATAACGCAGCTTTTACAGAAGAAGAAGAAGAAGAAGAAGAAGAAGAAGAAGAAGAAGAAGAAGAAGAAGAAGAAGAAGAAGAAGAAGAAGAAGAAGAAGAAGAAGAAGAAGAAGAAGAAGAAGAAGATGAGGAAGAAAAAGAAGAAGAAGAAGAAGAAGAAGAAGAAGAAGAAGAGGAACCTCAGACTCCGACACGCTCCTGCATGACGCATCATCAGTATTCAAGCTTCATATTAATCACCTCTAATGCATTTCCCTCCTAATGAGATGAGCTTATTGAGTCCTAAAGCAATCTTTGCACTAATAAGCTGTTTACAAGCAAATCAATTATGCAAGAGAAGGACATGCATATGCAACGTGCGAAGACACTATCGAGTCACAGCGAGTGATCGTGAACATTTAGAAGATCACTGGACTCGACCGGGACTTTTCAAGGGCGTAATTGTTGCCATAATTAACTCAGTCAAGCTCCATGAGCGCGAGGTTCGAGTTTTACGAGCTGAATTAAAAGTTTGGGATTCTTTTATTGAAATGTTGAATATTTTATTCCTGCGCGGGGGAAGCGTGCGTCAGCGGAGAGACGAGCATCAAATGGAAGATTAATTAATTTAGAGCGCAAGCGAGGGGCGGTGCGGCGTCGGAGGCAGGACGCCATGTTTAAATTAGTGTGTTTGTTTGCAGCACATCACACCAGCGTCGGCCCTTATCGCAGAATCTTCATCATCATCTTCATCGTGTGACTCCTCTTAATCATCCGGAGAACTTTGAAGTCTTTTTGAGGCGTTTTTTTGTTTTTTTGTCCATTCGCTCAAGGTCAATTCTCTGGAAATTGACCTTGAGTTTTTCCCTGGAAACGTTCTATTTGCACGTGGACATTATTCATTTTTACTAAAGAGAGAAACTCTATATATTTAGATACATATAAATCCCCTAATGTAGAGTTCAGTGAACGTCTGAAAGCAGCTTTAAAGTGTAAGAAACTCTTTTTGCAGACCACCCGGTCCCGGGCCTCGACTCTGCAGCTCGGACGCAGATCGAGCCGAACCGATCGATCGCGGCTCTGAGGAGCGACACTAGTGCGGTGAAGACAAACTGTCACTAATGGCCGTTGACTGGATGTCACTGCTCTCAGCTCAGAGGATATAGATTCACATCAGATCTGTAGAATAATCAAAGTCCAAAGTTCCAGGTTGCTGGTGGTGCCCAGGTCCATTGATTTTCTTCGGGGTGTTTGTGTGTTTGCATGTTTTACAGGAGGAGAGGGTCACAGGAAGCTTGTGCATGAGACACTGGTTGTGTTCATACAATGAATCTATTGATTCAAGTCGTATGAAGTTTAGTTCCTTAAAGCCGTGAGGAGGGAGAGCACACAAAGCCAGGGGACCTAGTCGGGGGATTTGAATATGTAATTGTTGGTTTTAAATGAAAAACAGATTCTGTTTTGGTTTGATTACAGAGTTTTAGAGATTAAGTGTTTAGACATAATTCTCCTCCTCAAAAAGCCTGAGACAATTCGGCTTGAGCTGCTTTTCTGTGGAGATTTCATCAAATATATCAGTCGTGGAGCAAAGAAAAGAAATGAAACAAGGCCAATTCCCTTTTGACATGCTTATCCCAGTTGTCTGGTAATTACATAGACTTTGTTTCCACTGTAATCATGTTAAGTTAAGTGTCATGTTGTTAGATTACAGAGCAGAGATCATTGTGGCAAAGCAACAACCAGCACTTAACAAGGGAAACGTCCATATATCATGAGATGTTTTATATAAAGAGGTAAAAGCTCAGGGTGCTGTGGATACACACACACACACACGGTCACCAGAGACACAATGTTTTCTGTAGGTTCCATTTGTGTTTTTCTAACAAACAGAGGTGTGCACTCAAACCGCTCGAAAGTCGTATTTTATGCACGGCTACCACAGCTCAAGTATACGGTGGCTGACAAGGTCAAACACACTGCGGCGGCCCGAAACATTTCCATTAGGAGGAGCGTGCCGCAAATTCACAAACAATTCCAAAGTCAAGACCGCACACAAAAACCCAAAACAAATACAACAGAGGAAACGTGACGCAGATGAATAAAACAACTTGTAAGACGCTAAAAATTGGTAAATAAGGCTTCAAATGAAGAAACAAACCGATGAACCATAAACACACAAACCCCGAAAACAAATGAAACAGTAAATAAAAGGCTACTGGAGCTTTAACATTGTCGTAAAGATGTTAACGACTCGAACAATGTATTGAATTTAACACTAAATGGGCCTTTCTGCAGTCAGGAGGCACAACTGGTCAGTGCTTCGATCCCCAGCTCCTCCATTCGGCATGCCTTAGTGTCCTTGGGCAACACTTGATGTGTGTAATAGGTAAAGAATGGCAAATAAGAGCAGTAAGAATGTGTGTGTGTGTGTGTGTGTGTGGCTGAATGCGACTTGCAGTGTAAAGTGCTCGGAGTGGTCATTAAGACGAGAACGGTTCGATAGAAATAAAGTTCCTTGAGGCCATTTACTGTTCCAGCAGCGAGAGGGAAGCTGCATCTGGATTTAAACGCTACACACACTTTAAAGATGGCCGCTGCGTTTGTTTGCTCACACATTCTGCCCCTGTCCAGTCCGAGGTCATTTGTGATGAGACATATTTATTTGCCGTTTAATGTTTCAGCTAATTTAATTCACAAAGCTATTTCCAAAAAGCTGCGGAGGCCACAACTCTTGAGCTCTGCTGCTGTGTTGTGTATTGTTCACCTCTCCTGTTTGATGACTCATATGACATATGTTTGTGTGTTTTCTTCTTAATATCATTTCTTCTATTCCCTTGAGCCTCTTGGGGGAAGGAGCAGTCTCCCCATTGTCTTATTGGGAAAAAGTGACATTAAAATAATCAGTAAAAGAAAGATTTCAACTCTACTTAGTAAGATCAAATTGCAGCAGACCCTCAAATCTCCAAAAACCACATCATTCACTTATTTCTTCAGGACTTTCTTGTGTTATTGAATAAATAGAGACTGATGGTTTGCACACAAGCTCATTTATATTCATGGGGCTCTAAAGACATGCATGTGGCATTATTCAGGTGGAGAAGCAGAACCGGCACAAAATGACTTCACCCTTGTGGGACCATAAATATTCAGAGGACATTTCCTGGGACTCTGTGCAGCGTCTGTATCTCGACATCTCGTGGCCAGACAGCTGATTCCAACACGATCAGAATCTGCTGCGGGTGCAACAGCAAACACTTCTGCACGTCTGAAGCCAAATGACAAAGATGTACTAATTACAAGGAGGACTCCAGTTATTAAATTAGCTTTTAAAAAAAAGAAATCAACCTTTATTTTTCAACATAAAATGCAAAAAGCTTCCTTGATCATTCCTCCACATTGTACTGGGCTGCTCTGTCTGCGTCACTGCTGCATATCATCGGAACTGGAAATGTGGAGATTAGCAGCAGGAGTTTATCTCTGCAATAGAGTCGAAGCGAAAGAGAAGTTTTTTTGTGGGGGAAGTAATTTCAGAGTTTTTAAAAGTTCCCCTAAAGTACGTCTCCCTGATCTTCAAACTACCATGAAGCCTCCATCCTTGATCCTTGAGAGAATTTCCCTAAACACACGTGCAAAAAATGTAAAATTTGTGAAAATGTAAATGTCAACCACTTTTATACCTTATATCAAAACCCCCTTATTCCCCTGAGGAACACAAGCTGCTGTCAATCGTAGATTCATTTGTTGAAGGTCAGAGATCAGAGGTCAGAGGATGCTGCATATTGTTAAGATAGAGAAAAATAATGTTAATTCAAAACAGTCATGATGGGATGGCTGGCTGCGGCTCAGAAACCCTGCCTCCTCCATGTTAGCAGATGGGACAAAGTGATTTCCGTGTATAAAAGTTGAATTATGCACCAAATACCAGGACACGACGCTCTGAAGCTGTGCAGCTTCCGGTCCTGGAAATATTCCACAATTAAAACAAATTAGTGCTGCAGTGCCTTTACTTTGAAACGGGTACAGGAAGTGTTGCAAGTGTTTATATTTGTGATGCATTTGATTTGATGATGTAAAAACGCCATGATTGACAGCTGAGTCAAGTATTTCTATACAATCAACAATACTGAGGATCTGCTCTCTGATGACACCTGCAAAGACTCTGAAGGACAAGATGGCAGCGACAGGATGTTTCAGCTTCATCTCTGCACAGTGGAACCACGAGGACACACAACGTCCTTCTTTATTTAAAGTCTGATGTGGATGAGACATTGCTGCTCGGAGACTTGAGTGACAGAGCAGCCATGACACTTTCATGAGGAGGAAAAAGTGGATCAGGTGTCCAGAGGCATTTCTGCTCAGCTGCTAATTAAATAATTCCGTCCAAAAGCAACAAGAAGCAGAAACATGGAGTCGACTCGCCACTCGGCTCCGAGCATCTCTCTTGTTGTGCTGCGCGGCTCAGAAGACAGAAAGCATGGGGCGCTCACCGGGGGGGGGGGGGGGGGGGGGTTCCAGCAGTGGCTAATTGTCTGCTTCCCTTCAGTGATTTCCAAAACCCACTCTTGATATTTCCTTGGCTGAGCCGAGAGGTCGAACGTTGCAATTACCTCCCGCCATGTAAACAAATTGTTCCTCCAAGACTGTCTCCTGCCAGGAGCCGAGGAGAATTAACTGCTCCCTGCTCATTAGATAAAAGACTCTGGTTTACTCCGTCTTCATGGCCCCAGAAACCAGCAGCACCACCTCGGAATAGAAATGAGAAGATCTGCATTTCCACTGGATTTCAGGCAGGATCTATCCCACTAATGTGACCAGTTAGAGTTACTGTCCCACACCATTAGCCTAACATCTGTAGGAAATCACTACATACAGTATATCCAGCATGTTGGTGATTAGGAGGGGGATAAAAACAAGGATGAGGAAGACATTAAAGAAGAAGTAATAAAAATGCAAAGTACTCGTGTGTGTACATTCAGAGTGCTCTTACTGCGCGAGGCCGACTGTTTGTCTAATGCAGCCCTCGGATGAGAGTCGTCTCCCCAACAGTTAGTGCATCGATGGCGACTCGTGTTCTTTAGGCAAACTGCTCATTACAATGTAAATGTGGCTTTGTGGCCTTTAAGCCACGCTGTGTTGACATTTAATTGAAGAACAGACTTCTGCAGAGACTTCGAAATTATTCCTCTGAAGAAACAAACCCGCGGAGGGGAGGAAAATGAAAAGAGGAATAATTAAAGATTTAAAACCTTAAAGTTAAGTTAAAGTCATATGTTTAACCATTAATACAAAGCATTAGCATTAACGCCATCGTTACTCAAATCAGACACAGCTAACTTTTTGAATTATAACAAAACCATGTTTTATGTAAAGGCATCATAACGACATGAATCACAAGATGAATGATTGGTTCAGCTAAATACTTAATAGATTTAATAGTGACGCGTGATGATGTCATTCTTAAAAGTAGGCTATACAAGTAGATTTCAAAACAATGCATGATATCATTTTCTGACATCAATACAAACTTTGGATCATATCTTTAGCTCTATTGTTTGCAGCGATTTCTTATTTGCGGAAAACATATTTTTGCAGATTTTGACCTCTAATCTTGATCACATACAAATTTTCTTAGCTACTTAAGCACAGAGGGGAAACTACAGTATGTCAGGATGTTGCCCCAGCACCCGTTTGATTTCTGTACCACAGCTTAAGGTGTCAGAGCTTCCATCTCAATAACAGCAGCTGAGGATTAGCGAGTGAGTAAGAGCTGATGTCAGCAACACACTCAAAGTTCCAGGTGGAGCTCTCCTCCCGGAAAAGTCAGCTGATACCGAAACTCAATCAAGACAAAGTTCAGAAGGTTTGTTCTCTAATCTTTTGCCCGTTCCAAAAAGTAAATAGTGTGAGAAAGGCAGGACTGTTACTGCTGCAATGTAGCTTCTGACCACCAGTGGCAGCACCGAGCGCGCTGCTGACGTGTAGCATGAAGGTCAAGAAGTTAGAATTAAAGTTTATATTGTTTGTTAATTTGTGTTTCTCACAACTTTTTTCCCCTGCACATTATAAGTTGCAAAGAGGATTAGCTTCTGGTGGACTGTTTATAAAGATGGACGACAAGACAGCTCCCAGAGGGCGGAGCCAAATCACCTAGATCGCCCCCTGGCTTCTGGCTGCAGTACAGCTCATAAACGCTGCCTCCTCCATGTTAACGGATTGGCCATGGATAAAAAAAAAAGTAAAATTACACGATGAATGTTTCTCAAAGGTGGATTCTGTTATTTAAGGTGGTTCACATCACATCGATGTTTGTTCAAGTGTTATTTTTAAGTTTTAATGAGTTTCATCGTCCTCCCATAATTTATAATCCTAAGTGATATAATCAAAACAGCATAAAATCAAAAGTGTAAGAATAAAACATTCAGGCACGTTATAACAAGGCACTATTTAATCAATGGAAACTATTGAAATTCCAAAGCTCATTGTGAGTAAAATTAAAATATCTTTTACAAATGAAATGAGCAG
This sequence comes from Pleuronectes platessa, assembly GCF_947347685.1. Taxonomy (NCBI): domain Eukaryota; kingdom Metazoa; phylum Chordata; class Actinopteri; order Pleuronectiformes; family Pleuronectidae; genus Pleuronectes; species Pleuronectes platessa. The sequence continues at coordinate 29,696,827 of NC_070626.1, forward strand.
ATCACATCTCAAACCTTTTTATTCATGAATTCATTTCTACATCCCACGTACTCTCTACTTCTCACAGATATCTGTTTACTGCACGGGGATGAGAGGAAGATCTATCTCGAGGTATATTGTGTAGTAAACGTATCCTTCAGAACATTGGAGTCGCTTGAAGTAATAAAAACATCTGGTGAGAGTGAACACGTGTGAATGAATTACTTTGACGTCCTCAAGGTCTCGGCTGAGAGCAGATCTGAGGTCTGACGGATCGATGTGACGCACACGACTGTTCGCTCTGTGCCATCGCAGAGCAAATAAAGGGATTCAGTGGATGAGAGGCAGCTTTTCACAGAAAAAATAAAAGAGCTTGAACAGCTAAAAGCCGGAATAAGAGCCGCGGTGATCAGACGGGGACACAATTCATTATCCATCAGCGCCTGACAAAGGCTCCTCCTTCCTCCGGGTGCTGAAGTGCACAAAATGCAGATGCCAGGCGAGAAAATAATCATAAGTTCCCTGTCACATTCCCCAGGTTATGAATAAATGTATGCAATTGTAAAGCATGTGTATGGATGTTTTTAGCATGACAAAATGACACACTGTGAATAAATGAACCCGAGCCGCCTCAGCTGAGAGAGAGAGAAGAAGAAGAATCACCCTCCGACTCCAAGTGTTTACACATCCCCTCCCCGGTGATTCTAGAAAATTCTATTTACTTTCTTTGTATTTTTTTTTAAACCTGCAATTCCCATGTTATTTCCCTTTGGCGATGCCTCCTCTTCATTATGTGTGTGTGTGTGGGGGAGAGAGTTGTTGTGGTGGTGGACTGGCACCAGAGCTGGAAACTGTCACTTCACAGCAGGCTAATTCATTTCTCTGGATCACTGCCTCCTCCCTCTGTCCACCTCCCCTCTCTCTCCCCATCCATCTCTGCCTTTGTCCCTTCTCTCACTTCCTCTTCTCCATCTTTTCATCCTTTGTACCTTTCTTCCATCTTACCTCGTCCTCCAACCCCCAATAGAAAAAACACATCGGGATTATTTTTAGAACCCTGTACTGTACTGGACGACTGCTTGTGATGGCTGTGCTCCGGCTCCCCCTGCAGGTTGGGGTGTGTAATTCACTGGGGGTGAATATAAGTTGCTGACAAGCCGATGGAGAAGAAACGGGCAGAAGTCGAAGAGCGAGGTCGACTGATGAGGAAACTCTTCTCCTCCTCTCTGGTTGGTGAGTCGGTTCTGCCATGATGTCCACACCAGCAGTTGTGGAATGTAACAAAGTATTTTTACTTCGTTACTTTACTTAAGTACATTTTTATGTATCTGTACTTTACTTAAGTACAAATAATAGTTTATACTTTTTACTTTTACTCCGTTACATTTGGCAGATATTATCTATACTTTTACTCCACTACATTTCTACAATATGGGTCATTACTCGTTACATTTTATGAACACATTTTCGGGGAAATATGGATTGCGTTGCTGTTTTGGAAGTTTAAACGCACAAATACACACACGTGTCCTTACACCGCAAAAAGATGTTTAGAATTATGTTTATAATAATGACAACAAGTAACGAAATAACCACAAACCTTGTGCCTTTATCAGCCAGGTGCTAAACAACTAGAAGTAAAGCTTTTTCATGCAACAACGAGGCACATTTTTTACACTTTTACAATTAAATAAAAGATTTAAAGATATAACATGTTGTCTATATTGGTTTGGCTTAATGGTATTAACCTTGCAGATAAACCCTGGTAGATAACTTGTCATCCGCAGAATTGTAAGATAGAGTGTGAACAGTATTACAGAGGGTAAGCACAATAAGTACACCAACCTTTCCAATAAACAAATGTTGCTGCTTATAATTATTACTAGTGACATCTGTAGAGGCATGAGAATTACCAGTAGCTATTTCTGCATTCTTTATCGAAATGGCACAGCCTAGACATTGAGAGACAACCCATTGCATGAGTACTTTCACTTTTAATACTTATAGTAGATTTAAAAGTAAGTACTTTTTACTTTTACTTAAGTAGGATTTCTTGATGTAGTACTTTTACTTTTAATTAAGTATATATTTTCCTGGGTACTTGTACTTTTACTTAAGTACTAAACTCCAGTACTTACTCCACCACTGCACACCAGGATGGCGAGCTAGTTGTGTTTTCCAGTACGAATTCCACACGCGTGTTCCCGGCGTCTTTTAGCTTGTCTTCCATCAAATTGGTTTCTTAGCTCTTATTTTGAGGAATAAGAACTTCCTGCTGTTGCTTTATCATCGGCAACAAAAGGCAAATTGGTTGAAAACGTTCCCCACTGAGGTGTAATATTATCCGAATATCCCAATTGACCTAAGTTGTTTTTTGTATTTTTTTGCTTTACCCTCTTTCACAGCCAACAAATCAATGAGTCCCTGAATAATTTCCACTCTAGAAGAGCGGTTGGCTTTCTGGATCTCTGGGGAAATAATTAGCAGGGATCAATGCGGCCCACCAGCAACAAAAGGTTTTAGTTAAAGTTTGTTTCCACGGCCTCATGCACACAACTCTGGCAAAGACAAGGACAAATCCACGTCTGCTGCCGCTGGACGTTCATTATTCAACCGAAGGGCTTTTAGTGAAAAGTCCCTCGTCCCTCTCGCCTTTATTCTGCCAGACCACAGGCAGCAAAATAAGACAAATTAGGTGAGTGTCACTGCAGATGATCACACCATTTGTCGGTCTATACAGCCTGTGTGAGTTTATCATAAAGACTCGCTGATATGGGTGAAGGCTCACAGGGGCACAGTCGTCTGTATTCCTGCCTGGGGGGGGGGCGGGGGTGGTTATCTGTGAGGATGGACGAGGGACGGAGATATCTGCGTTTACCAGACGATGGTGGAGATTAGTGAAGAGTTTAAAGACCACTCGCGGGGGAAGCTTCTAAAGATATTCTGCACTTTGGAATCTGCTTTTTTAATGATTCCTCAGTGTTTGTGAGTGAAGGATTTTTTTTTTTTTGCAAAACATTTGCGCTCAATCTGGACGCCTGCTGATTTCAAAGCATGGAGAAAAAAAAAAAGCCCCGGCCACAGACGCACACTGGTGATTTAAAAAGCCTGGACATGATGCTGGTCATTTACTGGGAGCAGATCAAAGTCTCTCCAGTGGCGATGCAGCGACAGAAGATGGAATCCAAACTGGTGTGCGTTTGAAAGGTGGTCAGGTCACACACACACACACACACACACACACACACACACACCCTTGGTATCTTGATCTGTGACGGAGGCGTTCATCACGACCTGTCAAGCTGCTGATTGGCCGCCGCCCCAAACGCAGCCATCAGCAGACGATGTGGATTCAGGATGAAAAATGATATTTAAAAAAATAAATCCCTGAATAGAATCAGTGTGAAATGCGCCCGTCTGGTGCTGCAGGGTGTAGCAATTGAAATTTCCAGTGTCAAGGTTTAACTCAGACCTTATTTTCCGGGCTAAAGGCTGTGGACACTGGGATATAAAGGCTTCCAAAGGACTGTGCATAATTCATACTGTACAATCTCTTTGCTACGAGGCAAGGGCACGGCAGATACAGGTCAGAGTCAACTTTGAGATATGAAACTGTTTCACGTGGGAAGCAAACTGTGACTTTGTGAAGGTCCTGAAATACAACCTGCACTACGTGACAGCGTGGAAATGACTTCATCCTGCAGCTGATTGATTTGTTTGTTTGCTTCTTTGCTCATTTAGATGCATGTATGTTGATGTTTATCCTGTGAGCAGTGGACAAATGGCAGCTATGCTGTAGTTTCTAAGAGTCACTGCTAAAATCTTGAATTTATTTCTCCTCTGTTTTGTGTATTTGAATATTCTCTTTACAGTATTATCATGTCTTGACCTCACTCAGTATCGTGCCTTAAGATAATATACATCGTGATTTGATGCTATACAAATAACACAGAAAAGAATATTCAATAAAGACAACGAATACATTTGTTCTTTAGTATTTTAGATGTTTCAGTTAAATGTATTCAATGGATTTTAAGTTTTCAATAATCTTTTAATGCTAATGATTTAGATATCTGGAAAAAAAAAACTCCACAAATAAGTATATTTAATTTAATGTTGATTTCTGGAGGTAAAACTGCAGTTTAATACAAGTGGATTTTCTATTCATAGTCGATATACATTCTATACTAATATTTTCGATACTTCTTTCATATTAGTGATGATAACTTCATTTAAGAGCTGCTGAAGAAATTCGCAAATTCCCAGCATTGCCAAATAAGCTTAAAGGACAGAAAGAAAATTAAAATTCATGGATTTCCTGATGTTCAGTTTCCTAACATGTGTAACGAAGCAAAAACGATTGAAACTAGTGAAAACATCTGTAACTCTCTTGTCTTTCCATAACTTTGGTCTCTTTACGACCAGTCTCATCATGTGACTAATGCTCATATGTTTTTATGAAGAATAAAAGCACAGGTTTTATGAACCAGATTTATCCTTTGACCTTGCAACAACACAAAAAGGGTCATCCTATTTATCCACCTTCTCTTTGTCATTGTGCGACTCAAACGATCATTTCTCTTCTTTCCATAATTCCCTTATAGACTTTCATAGCCTGAGTTATATCACCTCTCTACCATTACCCACTCAATGGTGCATCCCTCATTCCTGCCAGTGCCATTAGGAGATAAATTTGCCTTTTTTCTCTCCCTCGTTCATTGCCTCCCCTCTTTCCATCTTTCAACCCAGGTGTTAGAAAATGTGCTTTGACCCGCTCTCCATCTGCATTGAATCCCACTCCGGTAAACACAGTGACAGCCGAGTAGTTTGAAAACAAAAATAATCTTGGTTTTTCCGACGTGAACTCAAAGTGTTCACGATAAAGATAAAGATTGAGAGAAAAGTTAGATTTTTTATATTCGGGAGCCTCGACCTTCTCAGAGAGAAAGAGCAGCTCACCTGCAGCTGAGAAGGTGAATGGGCCTCATAGAAGAAATGTCTTCTGAAAACCCACTTGTGCAGTTTGTACAATGTACAATGTTTTCTTATCTATCACTCGAACGCACAACTGAAACAACACAAGTGAAAAGCTTGTGTTATTTAATCAGTTAATGTTTTTTTCACTTTAAATTACCGTAATATTTTATAATTTTAGTTTCAGTGCTTTCAGTGTAGTTTTCTGAAACGAATGGAAAAGTGGAAGAGGAGAACACACACACACACACACAATATTACGTTTTATACTGAAAAGATACAACTTTTTAAAGAAATTAACATGTTTAAGAATATTTACTCACAGAAATAGTCACTGATCTTTAGGTTTTACAAAATGGTGTTTACATATTAAACGTGTCACATGTTCAAATCTGAGATCAAACCATTTTTCTGACTTCAATTATGCGTCCTTCTGCAGATCCAGCTTTCAATGAATGTGTAACCGGTCGTATTTCGTTATTTTAAGAAAGTTTCTTAAGTTTTCTTAGAAAACCTCTTAATAACAAATTTAAGTAGAATTCTTGAGAAGATATTGGAGAGTGAGGCACATTGTGAGAAGCTGCTCTTCTCTCAGGGGAGCTCCGGGGGGAGAAGCCTCTTAACTGTGAGAGATTGGAAATCTGGAGCTGCTGTGATTAACGGCTCAATATCTGTTAGATTAATTTTCCACTAATGAATATTTCAAAAAGCTGGTGTGAGACTTCCTGCAGAGGACGTACGCTGGAATTTAAATGGAGCTTTAATATCAGCCTCCTTCCATCGTGTGTGAAATCGGTCCAGAGGATCGAGCTCCACAGTTTCAAAGAAGAGATGAGACTCAAAGTGCTCGACTCATCTGCCACTTCCAGGCTGTAAACATCCATTTTGAAAAAAACTGCTCTTTTTAATCACATATTTACAAATAGGAGAACTCCGCCTCCATTTTTAAGGAGCTTTGGTTCCTTTCTATAGAGTCAAAATATCAACATTTGCATCTGCACAGCTGTAAACCTGATATAACATCATCATCCTTTCATGCTCTTCGTCTTTTTGCACCGACGCAGTTGAAGTCTCTGAAACTATCATCAAATAACCAGGTGATTTGACAGCTTGTTAGGTTTATTGAAGGCTGGTGAAGCTAGACACCATTTGTTTTATCAATTGGACCTGAAATATCAAATGTAATGAAGTAGCTCTTCAAAGCTGGAATTCCAAATCCACAACCAAAACCAAAGCAGACTCAATTAATGTTTCTACACACTACACAACAAGTCAAACCTTCTGAAGTCACTTTGGTGTGAAATAAAAACACCCTACATATCCAGCCTGCATCAATTACTGAAGCAATTAAAATCATTTTAATTGCTTTTTATCCCACAGGTTCTTTAGCAGCAAACACAACATTCAGTGTTTCGAGCAAATGTGCAAAAAACATCTTTGCGGATGTCTCACTTTTCCAATCAGCACATTCCATCCTCACCCTGCACATCTCTGGAAGGAGACCTGGAGAGGAAAAGAGAGTCAGAGAGCTTTGAGAGGAAAACCAAAAGAGAGAGAGAGAGAGAGAGAGAGAGAGAAGGGAAGGAATGGCAGGTGCCCAGATTGGCATCTCAACTCCCTCCTGGCCTGAACCTCACAGTCGGTTTGGCTCGGTGTTTCCCCGTGAGAGCGCAGGGGGAGAAGGTCGGCCAGCGAGTACTCGAGGGGGGGGGGGGGGGATGGTTCCAAACTCCTCTGCATGTGCTGGGGGAAGAGGGCAGTGCAAAAACAAAAATATAATCCTTCCACCGACTCCAGATTTAAATCTTAGCCAAATCGACTGGTCGGCCAAATACCACGGTGAATGCACGAGGTAAAAAGAAGGGAAATGAGGCATTCACCAAAAAAATATGTGTGTTGTGTTATTTCTGCTTCCACACTTTCACAGGATGTTGTATCCTGGCTCCCACTCGGTCCCAGCAGCGTCGGTCGGGTCAGATGATCTCGGGCAATAAAACCTGATTCACTCTCACTCCTAAGGTGTTGGATGAGGCTGAGGTCAGAGCACTGAGCAGGTCATCCAAGTTCCTCCTCACAGAACTGTAGGGATCAACACAATGGATTTTGCTTTGTGCACGAGTATTGTCACATTGTAAAAGCACAACACACAAAAAAAGGCCTTTTCCAAACTGTGCTGGAAGTACAATCTTATCGGAGAATAGCAGTGCTGCAGCATTCGAATGTTCTTGGACTGGAACTAAAGAGGCGTGACCACAGACCGAGAGTGCACAGAAAGTTAAATCTCTTCCCGAATCAACCACACACACTCACACTCAGTCACATTATTGATCACAAGAACAGGCCCCTCCACTCCTGCAGCCTCATTTCGATCTGAATGTTCTCCATTGTTCCAGAAGAAGCTGCCCCCTGAAGTTAGAAACAATCTCTACACACGTTTCAAAGACTTCTGCAGCATTAAACACATTAGCATCAGCAAAACACACAATATAGTAACACACACCGTTTGTCTGCAGGGCTCCATAATGACCTCATGGAGATAACGTTTGTGTCAACGTTTTTTGAGGAGATCCTGGATCAGATTGCTCCGACTGAGGACAATATGAGGAAGAGATAAAAGAAAAGGAAGCAGATACAATCGCTGCGGTTATTGATGGCGTGGGGCTTTGTTGTGTTGTCAGCAGTTTGTGGGAAGCGGCTCGACGGGTTTATCAACAAATATTCATCATAAAACAAACGTGTGGGTGGAAAATTAAAGTTTGTCCTCTGGGAATTAGATTTCGGAAACGATAAAGATCGGCGAAGGAGCTGATTACAGCAGAATATATGATTTTTACAATATTTACATATTTCTTTTAGTCGGTAGTTGTGTGGGACAGTATTCGATGAGCTGGACGGTCCAGATTCCAGACTGAAATATTTCTACTTCTCGGTGGATTTCTCTTTAGCTTTGTGCCGATATTTCTCCGGGAAGGCAACTGTTGTGATTCTCAGAGAATAAACACAACACATCTTCTTTGTAGCATCTTTATTATTTCTACATTATGAATTAGAAGTTCATAAAACACGCTAAAGTCGGGGGGAACAACTTCCCATCTCGGGAAATGGAGCCGTCTGCGGGGAACCTTAATAACATCTGAAAGTTAAACTTGTTTTTCAGTAGTTTGGACGTCAAACTTCTTATTTCCTGTGGGTGGATCCTTCTCAGGCCGACTTCTCTCAGGATTCAGTGCACGCCAGTGACGAAAAAGTTTTTTCAAAACGGCATAAATCTTAGAATTCAACTCAATCGAACCCTCGGGGGACCGGACCGTCTCAGTTCCATCGTGTCCTTCGAAGTGGGACACAGCTCGTTTGTGTCTTTTGCTTGTTTTACTTCCCGTCCCCGTTCTTAATCATTCCAGCTTCCCTCGTGTATTCAGTCTCCACAGTCGTCTCTGTGTTGGTTCCTGTTCATGTTGTCTAATGCTTCACTTTAGTCATTTGTCCTGGTTTCTGAGTTGTGACCTCTTTTCTCAGCCTGAGTTTGTATTTCCTGTTTCTTCCTGACGTCCTAGTCCACCAACAGACACAATGATATATATTATTCTGCTCTTTCCACCTCGTTCTGACGCCTTCTCGTCAGGTCCGACAGTAACACGGGAAAAGTAACTCAACCACTGAGTAAAAGCACCGTCTCAGTCGCTCCAGGGAGCTTTTTATCCTCTTAGCAATCACATAACCTCACATTCACTGCACCTCTCACTCTCTGTGCTCTCATTCAACGACAGGTTCTGATGCACTACACAATAGACAACCTGCACAGCAGCTAACACCGAGAAGGTTTATTCCTTCGGCTTCAGAAAAGGTTTTTTCTTATAAACACTTCTGATGAAAAGAGTGAACCATCTGTCAACACAGTATTTGTATCTCTCCACACACTCTGATACACTTTCTTATATTCAGTTGCACCAAAAATATATATTTTTATCATTCCCAATCGGTGTAGAACATTTCAGATGGTTACACGTTCACCTGTGCACCAACAGATATGAATTTATTCGGACTGGAACTTTGGTGTAAACCAGGTGTTTGTCCGTCCTCTCTGGTTATAGACATGTCTCCGTCTATATCATCGTTTTCATTATAATAAAAAAACGCAGGTGTTTCTTTTTAAGGCTTGAGAACGAAATCGATCTGCAGCTCACCGACTCCTGGAAGTTTCTTCTAGTTGCTGACTTGAAGCTTTTCTCTTTCACAAAGCAAAACAAAGAAGAAAGCTTCTCCACAGAAGGAAGCAAGCTTTGATTCACTGCGACTGATCAAACATCCTTTCAACTTCTGCTGATGCATTGTGCTCATATTGTGTTCAGGGCAATAAAAAACATCCGCGTTCCCGAGGGTTTAGATCTGAAGGGGGGGGGGCTGATTCACGGAGGCTGGCAGGTGGACAGAGGGCAGCGGTGTGATGGCTAAAAACGGAAAAGCAGTTTTATGTCAATTTTTGCCGAGTCATATATTTCAGTGTTTCGACAAAAAGTACCTGAGTGTTTTTTTTAAGACCAAAATAAATTTAAAGAAGAATTTTTTAGGTAAGAATTGAAGTTTCTGAAGTTCAATCTAAGACCTTTCTAAGACCACTTAACTCAAATTCTATTTTAAGTTTGACCAATAAAAAGAAATATCAGCTTGCTTCGTAGTAGTAGTGCTAATATTGCTAATATTTGTCTAGTTGAAAAAGTACTACTACGATAAATGTTACCATAATTAAAACCTGCCTTGAAGTATTTAAGACCTTGCACTTTTTAAGGCTTACAATTCAGACTGTTAAGGTTTAGACTTTACTTCCAGAGGATCCGAAACAAAAACAGAGGACGTGAAAAGCTTGAATCACGAGAACCAGATCATTAAACATCACTCAGCGCTCGACCTGAGGTCCGACTGCATCACACAGATTTAACCACAGCTGAGCGATGTATGTTTTTCACGACCTCCCGGCGTCCGGAACAGAACACGAACCCGGCAAATTATTGATATTTTAAAAAGCTTCTTGGCTGAAAAATCAGAGATAAACGATAACTCTCCTAACTGTGCTATATTCATCTGTCTGTGCAGTATCAACGGTTCATGTACAAACTGTTCACTGTACATATTCTCACACTGCATATATGTTTCACGCCTTAAAACTGAATATATACATGTTTAATTAAATTCATATTTTCCTGTTTCATGTTACTTATTACTTTCCGATGCCTATTTCGACTCCTGCTGCTGTAATAATGCAAATTCCCCCCATTGTGGGACTAATGAAGGATTAACTTATCTTATCTTAAATCACAGCCGGGGGATGATGCACCTTCAGGGACTTGTTCACTGTACAACATGGCGACATGAGCTCACTGTGTAATCTATACATTTAAACTCAGTCAAACTTGATCAAGCAGCACTAAGCAAAAGCTTCCCCCCCCCCCCCCATCATAGACAAACAGCTTCGACCACAGAGCCAGACGGGGACAGAGCACCGGCAAACACCGACCTGGATGGTTTAAGACTGGTTTCTATCTGCACCAGTACAATACACAACTTTACTGAGCTACGTGTTAAAAAACAGTAGTACCTTTCTGTGTATATATATATTCTTTACCACACTACACTACTGTCACTCAGAAAACGTGCAATATCCCCAAATGCAATACCGGCTTTTTTTGTATATCCTATTATTCTACATCTATACGCTACAGCAAATACATTTTCTATTACATTCATGCATTTCGCTCTTTAGTTTAGTCTGGGGATCTTTTCTAATTTTAATTGCCGGTTGCTGTGTGTGAACGCATCGTCTGGATTGCAACTCAATTCCACCGCACGCCGACAGTAGAGGAATCTATTCACCGGGCCAATTGTTCCGGCTCAGTAGAACCTGTGCTCGAGATGAACCAGTACACAGGAGGCTGCATGTTGACGTTGTGAGGCTAAATGTTTGCGCTCTGTTCCATCTCAGTTGCCTGTGTGATTGAGACTCGAGGCATAACAAGCAGAGAGCATAATCATCCGTAGAGGGTGAAGTTGGGTTTCAAACCCACCGACCCCGAGGGTCCCCGCTGAGCCGAGCCCAAACAGAGGCTGTCTGCGGTAATTGTGAACAAAACAACAAGCTGCAACGACTTTATGAGCAAAAAGTATACGTGTATTACACTGTAATAACATCTGGTAAAAAATAAATCATTTTAAATCATATTACTTGTATTGTAAAACACAGTTATTTCATTTTCAGCCATTATTTTACAGTTATTTTCAGGTGAAACCAAATCGAGTTTCACATCAGATTTCAATTTCATTCTTCTTCTGTTGATATCTATTAATAATAAAACTGAACGTGTATTATCGTCTCTGCAACACTGGGAAAATGCTTCAGACGTATGATGAGTCCTGAAGAATCTGTGGAGGATTTCCTGTGGTTTTAATCACTAGCAAAGTAATTTCCCATCACATAATTATAATAATAACCAACAAATGATATATAAACACAAGAACAATTAAGAATAATTATAGAGGAATAATCAGGAATACGATTATAGAGACGGATTAATATTAGATATTCTATAGATAAATGAATGGAAGGCACATGATGGAAGTTTTAGTATCGAGGATCTATTGGATCTATTTCTGGACGGTGTTAGATCAGACATTTCTTTCCATCTTTATAAAGAGTCTATGATCTGAAGTCGTGTGATTTGATTTGAACAATAGAATCCAGAGCGAACCAGAGCTGTAGTTTGTAGTTTGAATGAGGGAGGAGAGAGAGGAGCAGCTGAGGAAGAGCTTGGGGATGAAGAAGGTCTCACAGGTCCAGGGGAACCAGGTCATAATGGACTTTAAAGGTGAGCAGTGGGATTGTGTAATGCTTCCTGTGTTGAACCAGAGGCCAGTGGAGCCGGATGAGGAGCGATGGGATGTGATTGGTGGATTCAGGCGGTGATCCCATAGGTGCAGGGTTTGGGATGACGTGAGGATGATCTAGTATCTTATTGGGAATAAAAGTAAGAAGGGCGACCATTGTTCATGTAAATATAAACTCTAGATCCTCTTTGACGTATCATGTCCTCTCCCTCACTCTAGAGAGACAGACAGACTCACAACAAAATCCAAGAGAGGATGTCTCTCATTGTTTGTTTGACAGCACTTCCTGAAACTCAAAGACGGCCTCACACCGAGATTAAACAAACACCAAATCAAACATCTCGCCTCAACGCCTTTAAACAGTCTTTCAAATTAGTATCGACAAACCGACCTCGTGTGAGTTAATTAAACTTTGTTGAAACAGACAACACATATCACACTGTACCAACACAAACTTTAAAAATCCATTAGCAAGTGTTGCGGGGAAGTGGAGCGTGAGTTTAAGAAGTCGAGTCGACAAACTCCTGCTACGATGTGGAAATCAATACAAATGATCACAAGACATTAACACCTCTCTGGTCATAGCTCGGAATTATGCAGCGATTTTCTATTGTACCGACAAACTGCGATAAGTGAGAGTAAATATGACAGCAGCCATCAGGAGGTTTCAAAAGGTCCTGAGACCAGTAACTCTTGTTGGACAGGTTACACACTGGAAATTAGTTTTTCCAGTGTCGCACACGGGGCCATGTTCTCCTTGTATGAGAGGAAATCAAATATTGTTATTTTGTTTGACGCGCTCTGGTACAAAAGTCATCTTTTCCACTTCTGTCCACCCTTTCACAGGGCCACAAGTGATAGTTCACCGGAAACTGAAAGTATGGAGGCATGTTGTGTATTTTTCTACATCTGAAGAAGAAGTCACGATTAAATTAAGTTGTATTTGATTCTGCTGCAACAAAGTTTACCCCCTGAAACTCCAGAAGTGTCCTGTGCACTCAAACACTTCACCCACTCCTCCATCAGCATAGTGGTGAGTACATGATGAGTAAATTTAAATTTTTCAGTGAACTATCCCTTTGATAGCGTTGGAATTTATTGGGGGGGGTAGTTTTTCCTGAAGGACAGAGGATGTCAAACCTTGTGTAAGTTGAATTTGAAAGGAAAGATGGCACCCTTCCTCCTTCACAGGCCATCGCTCCAATGGGATCAACAGGGTCCATTTAGCAGCAGTTCTTTGTAGGAACCATCTCAGGACAAGTACAGAAACCTGCAGCTCATCGACCCTCAGAGGGTTTGAGAAGTCGGACAGAGCAGACAGAGTTTAAAGGAAGGACATTTCTCATCAGCGCACACAAAAGACAAATTAAGACCCGAGAAAGGACGTCCAGAGACCAGACACTTCCTCCGAATGGACCCAGAAGGACGTCTTTACACTTGAACCCCCCCACACACACACACACCCCTGCTGAAAAAGGGACAGTGATTACCATTTCCTATTTGAGCCATCAGCAAGGCTCCTTCAGATAAAGCAGTGGGGATCTGATTTGGCCACGTCGGATCTCGAGGCGGCATTCAATCAAATCTCCGCGGCGAACATCTCGGTACAACCCGACAGTCGGACATTAGCATTTGTATTGTGCGGCTCAGTTGTTGACCGACGCTGCTCGGGCTCTTATCTGCTAACGCAGGCGTGTCAGGTCTGCACCTCACAGCGAGCGGCGGCCGCTGCTTCTCATTCAGCGCCGCGACGCTGGGAGTTCAAGCTGGTCCGGGATGGGAGCTTCCATCTCAGAGCGAGAGGAAGAACAGCATCCGCTCCACACACACACACAGACACACACACACACACACTCAGCTGCACAAACAAACAGATTCACCTCCAACTGCTGCCAAAAACACACAAAGAAACACATTTCCCTGCGAGCTCGTCAACAACCCACACACTAAGAGAACATTTCTTCAGCCTTTGGCTCCGAGGAGTCTCAGCTCCGACTCCGCTCGGCTCTGGAAATCGCCCGGTTGCTCCTTGACTTCAGTTCTACTCTTTCTCCCTCTTGCGCTCGATTGACTCGATGTGCTAACGCTCGAAAGTTTCAGGGCCGTGTGCAACAAGGTGAAACTCCTTGAAAGTCAACGGAGAACAAAATGTTCCGTATATTCTTCTGGTCGTTTTTTGATTTGCTGAGTTAATGTAATGGAAAAATGTACTAAGTATGGTTGAAACCTATGTTAGTTGAAAAGTAAGTTTTATGATCTATATCTACACACATATACAACATGTCCAAATACTTTATGACCTGAAAACTGTCAGACCCTTTCACTTCTTTACTCCCAAAAGAACTGAATGATTCTCTGCTCATCTCCAAAAGAAACATATGTAAATCAGTTTGCTGTGTTTAGATTCCTCTCCCATCCTGCGCTTACAGAACCAGTCTGAACTGGTTCCTCCTATATAAGATCCTTGCATTGTACAGTCCTGCATCTTCACTCTGAGACTCTCCTTGTGACTCTCTGTGTTGATCCTTTCTGCAGAAAGCCCCTTATTAGCCCCTTGTAGACGAATATCGCAAATTTGCCTCAAACCCCATTCCAGTCTTAATGCCGCCGAGGTGACGATTGTGCCTGATGGTGCAAATACTATACATACCAAGGAAGCTATTGGAAGCACTCTGCCGCCATCTAGTGGTCAGAGTGGAAAATACATACTAGCCCCTTGGGACTGTGCAGCAAAGTTATTTTGAGGTATTAAGCTGTATTTGAAATACTGTGATGATGGAACAGCAATTAATGTACAGAAAACATATGTAGTTATTCAATTTCAAGCAAAAGCAGCATCAATATAATAATCTACATAACCAAAATTTGTTAAATTAAGGTTATGCCCCTTTATGCCTAATGTCGCTAATTTGCCTCATACCTAAATTTATATCTATTGTATATTCTATATTGAAATTAACAATCTCCACTTAATTTAGCATCTGTATGATAGGCCAAAAACATCAATCATATTTATTTTATATAATTGGAAATTAATTCAGGCAATAAGGGGTTTAATAAACAAAGACAAATATGGTGTTCCAGCCTCTTGTATTTCCAGATTTCAATCACATTAACGTTTAAAATAAAAAGTACTTTTCCAACATATTCAGAGTAATAACTGTTTAAAAAGAGGAGAGGAGTTTTTCCAGTGACTCTAAATTCAAAGTGCCGGTCTCTCTTGTTCCTTCTATCAGTCTGAAACTCACAGGCCTGTTTGAACGAACTCATTTACATACTTCTATGTCTCCGGCTGCAAATTCTCCGAGCGGCAAGTTTCCATCCATCATTCCTCCTTCTCATCCGAGCCCTGGTTGAAGTGAGATTGTGAGCAGCCACCGACTTCGACCATCGACGCCTCCTCTAATTTGTTTGAAGGTTGATCCATGAAGAAATCTCAAGTCTACATAAAGTTGAAACTCGGTCACAGTGGGTGGTGATGTTTTTTTGTAGCTTCCATTCACAGTGAATTGCTTTATGTTTCGCCTCCAGTGTTCGAGTTCACCCATGTGTAGGTGGGAGTTAGAACAAGTGGCAACCAATAGGAGAACATTGAGATCAATGTGGGGGGGGGGGGGGGGGGGGGGCAGGTGTCGGAGCTGGAAGGTGAACAATCAGACCAATCGGTTCGATCTTCTCTTTGGGATGTGATCATTGTCACGTCAGATGCAATTGATTCTTATTGTTAGAACAAAATCATTCAAGTTACCTTTATTTACACTGAACACACACACAGACACACAAGTCTGGGATGAGAGGTTTATCCCAACATGCTTCCTCACAGAAAGAGGTGTAGAGCTGTGAGATTCTCTGACTAGATGCATTCACAACAGATCCACCATCTCAGGGAAGGGCTGGTGCAGAAGACGGAGGCAGGACGCCACGTGTTCGATTCCCTGCTCAGGTTACGTGTTCTTGTTTATTGTAAATTTGAGCTGAAATCAGTATTATAGTGATAAGATGCTTTTCAACATCATTGACCCGTTAACTGAGGGCCGCAGTAACGTCACCTCCACGATCTCTGTCCAAAGTTTTGCTGCAGGAAGAAGCAAAGTAAATAATGAGCAGATCAAGTAGCAGATCACAGAACCTTTGCCGAGGCCCAAAAGTTCATTAGATCTGGACTTTTATTTGGTTCCGTTCAAAATTGCACAAAAATATCTGTTTCCCGAAATATGTCAGATTGTTTTTCATCGAGCTCTGTGAATATTTCTCTGAGAAATCAAAAGAAAATGTTAAAAAACTTCTCACGATGTAAAAAACTAATTCCCGGTTCTGTCCCCTGATCCGCACTAAAACTTTTCTGTGGGCTTTCCCCTGACCCACGTGCTCTTAACAAACCAACACACAATAATACACAGGGGTGGAAACACAACCCCTGTTGTCGAAGGTAATTAAATGAGAGTTGTTTACCTGGAAACTCCAGAAAATGAAGCATCTGTTGAACTAACACACAATTCGAACGAAAGAGTGAAAACATCCAAAATCTGATTAAAACACTGCGGTTCTGAATATTTCAGAGGAGTTCTTCTTCTCGCAGCTCTCACCGTGACACATAAAGATGATGTCTCAGAGCAATCCTCACTCAGGTTATTGTTTCAGCTTGTGTACACCCGAGGGCAATTTCATAAAGCATGCTAAAGGCCGTGATTCAGCTGGAAAGTACTTGAGATGTCAACAGAAGCCGCGGAACGACGGCACAAATCAGGTTCAGAGCAACCTTGAGTGAGCGCAGGATGAAAGAAGCCATTGAGCGCGGCCGGCTGAATGGGGAACGGCCTCATGCAACCTGGCAGCCGGGGCGTCTGATGAAATGTAACATCCACAGATGATCGGCTGCAGTTTACGATGTGAGTGAAAGTCTTCGGCTCTGAACTTGTTCACAGCTGAGCATTAAAAGCAGCAGGTGAAAAAAAAAGACAACTACCAATAAGCCGAATGCAGTATATTTCATTTGATCCAATTATCTCACCGTTACTTTAATGGGATTTTTTAAAACCCCTCACGTCTCACTACTAATTATTAATCTGTATAATTAAATAAACCAATTATAAT
Source organism: Pleuronectes platessa (assembly GCF_947347685.1). Classification (NCBI taxonomy): domain Eukaryota; kingdom Metazoa; phylum Chordata; class Actinopteri; order Pleuronectiformes; family Pleuronectidae; genus Pleuronectes; species Pleuronectes platessa. The sequence goes on from NC_070626.1 coordinate 29,713,750, forward strand.
CAAAGTGTCAGATGGTTTCAGGGACTCGTCTTTGATCCACCTGGATAACCAAGTGGGAGGGATCTTTAACCAGAACGGAGAATAGTTACACAATTAAAATAATGTTTACACATAAACAATACTTTTAAATAAGTATTTGATATCACCTACAAATCTAGACACATGAATAAACATGTAATAAACTGTGTTCATCTTGGTGAGAAAGTTAAAGCTCTTCTTCTGAATCATTGTCTCCTGCAAACATGACTGGTTGGAAAGACGTCATGTGAGAACAAATGGGCAAATACAAATATATTTAACAAAGACTTAGGATCCATATTGTACTATACTGATCATTATAAATTCCATCCTGTCACTAAATGATCATATTAAATACATACAAATGGCAAAATCCTCGCAAAATTTGAGTTTTATCAGACATCTGGTAACATCTGGTTATGCTGCATCCTGGTTTTTGTGTCAAAGCCCATCGTTTTCACCAAGTACAGGACGTGGTCCAGCTCGACCTGTCAGGACCCGGCTGTGACTGGGTGTCCACACAAATGACCCCATCACACAGGGAGGAATCAGTGGTGAACCTTCTCCTCCCGTTCACTTCCAAAGTACACAGGCGAGGAGTCCAATTTAATATTGTATTCCTTTGGCGAGGAAAAACCATGAGGAGTTAACTTAGGTTTAATTTTTGACCTGAGAGATTGGCTTTGTATTTGCATTAGTGTGACTGTGCCCAAACTGGGAGGTGAGAGCTGGCTGTGCAGCATGAGCAGCTGGAGAGAGTGAAAAGCTTTGAATCTTAACCACTGGGCTGCGACTTAATCATGAATCACAGCAGCAACAAGAAGAATTCCTCCTGCAATGAAGATTTTCTCACCATGGAAGTTTTTAAGGAAGAACAGAAACACTTCTATGTGGAAACGAGCTCTTTCATCCAGTTATTTTAAGTATTTGTGTTTATTTATTATTTATTTTGGGTCCATTTCTTTCTTTTCCATTTTAAATCTGTTATTTGTACTCATATCTATTCAGTTTTCTTTGTGTGGTTATGGTGTAAAGTGTAAAGTGCCCAGTTCAAGCCCCTCTGAGGGTTTTTTTTCCACCTCTCCATCAGTTTCTGTATGAATTTGTGTAATTTAAACGTTGAATAAAAGTCAAATAAAAGAAAACCATCAGCTTGATCATGAACCTCCTGCTGTGCACTGCTGCAGATCATAAGAAGAACGATTACAAATTATAACAATCAAGGTTCTGAATTAACCTCAATCACCTAGCATCACAACAGAAACCTGAGGGCGCCCACACTGCAGCCGAATGGGAGTGACCGCGGCGGCTCCCTGACATGTAGGAGTCGTGGCAGCTAATTCCACAGGGCTAGTGTTTGTTTGACAGCGGAACACTCCCTCCGACCGCTCCTCTGATAACCGTGTTTATGTACTTTGGCTCCGCCAGGCAAAGCAAAATGGCCACACTAAGAATAGAGGCAGTGGCAGGCGGCAAAATGGCTCAGATTCATCCCCCGAGGATTGAATGAAAAAAATAATTATAATCTACACGTTCACTAGGGTGTTTGGAACACACACAACAGGACACTTGTCTAAATTATTACAGAAGACAGCCAGGCTTCATCATTATTTGTAAGGAAACCAGTCACGTGTACAACTCAAAAGCTGCTGGCAGACGTGAGAGACTTTCTGAGACAGAGACTTTCTGAGACAGAGACTTTCTGAGACAGAGACTGAGTTTCTCCCGTCAACCTTCGAGTAAAAACAGAGAAGATCTCTTCCACAGGACTGCATGAAACTCATTTAAGACAAAGACGATGATGTCAAGGGATGTACTGGTTATAAGGGTCGAATAAATATGATACATGGTTGTTTTGAACCTGTCTGAGAATCTCCTGCTGCTTTGATCATGTGAGAAAATCAACCGCCGCGGAAAGATAGATAGATATAAGGATACTTTATTAATCCCGTGGGAAATTCAGTTCATCCAGTAGCTAGTACACTTAACACATCACTGACATACATACATAAATCACATAAATCCCATACGGAGAACATAATTACAGATGCAGGAATGGAATGCAATGTTGTGATTGTGTCAGTGTCCAGTAGGAAAGTGTTCTTGTGCTGCTGGAGTGGATAGTACAATAAAATATAAACTGTATATATATATATAAAAACAGCAGAAAACTATATATGTATAAATATCTAAATATATGAGAATATGTAGTGGTAAAGTCTGTGTCCAGACCTAATCGAGGAGATATCCTGAGTTTGTGTCTGAAAACAGCCACACAGTGATGAGGTCCCGTTTCACTGGGATCTTTGTGAGTGAATCTTTGATAATAATAATAATCACTATGTTTTTCTCATTAAGATTTCTGCTAATCAACTGCTTGTGGTTTCCTAAACGTGAGATAGGATCACCGATGGTGAGGTTTAATTTAGTTTTCCATCAATAACTTCTGATCGATGCAGATAGTCGCCTCAATTTTATCAGTGTTTTAGCTCCATATCAATAACTTGAGCAAAGAAATGAAAAAGATCACTGATAACTATTGAGCACAGAGGTAAGACAGGAGATGCTGAACGTACCTGAGGAGTCCAGGAGTTTTTAACCACATTAAAATATGAGTTATATGAGATCACAGATTTATTAAACACATTTTAGTTAATTCCCATCAACACTGGTCGTAACTTTTCCAGGAATATTGTTTTTTTCCGGTTATTTGATGCTATCAAAACGGGGGTGAAACGTTACGATTGACAGATGAGACTGACTCGTGATTGGTCCATTCCCAGGATCGCAAATACACAGACTCCCGACTCCAAATGACATAATAAATATAGAAATTTATCTCCCTGGTTTTGGGGCATAAATGCTGTGACACATCTTTAGGTTTAAAACTCAGTGGTTGCATCAGAGGCTTAAATCACTTTGGTAAATCACAGAACATAATGTAGAAGAAGAATGATTAATCGGATAGAGAGAAAGAAAGTTAAAACATACGTATTAAAAGGATTAACAATACTGTAGCAAAGATTCTGGACTGCAGCTTTTACATCCGTGCTTCATGTGTCCAGACCAAGTCAGGCAGAGTCCAGGCCGAGTCCAGGCCGAGTTCAGGATGAGTCCAGACCAAGTCAGGCAGAGTCCAGGCCGAGTTCAGGATGAGTCCAGACCAAGTCAGGCCGAGTCCAGGCTGAGTCCAGGCCGCAACAATGAAATACTTGTTTGAGTTGCTGTTGCTGGAAGTTCAAACTCCACACAGCTGATCTGCTGAACACCTGCAGAGCTCCCTCCTGCTCAGAAGCAGAAGAACTGGCATCTGACCGAGATGCATGATGCATATAAATAATATTTTCTCTTTTTGTGTGTCGACAGGTGAGGTCAACTGTGAAAGTGGGGGGAGAGGGGCAGAGAGGGGTGGGGCATGCCGAACAGCTCACATCATCTTTTCTTTGTGAGCTGAAATAAGATTCTTCTCCTTCCAAAAACATGACACCTTAAAAGCAATGCATTGGTGCAGCAGGAATCCACCTGACGACCAGACTCTGGTCAAACACCTGCTTGTCCTCTAGTTGGTAGAATGGAAAGAGTCTTGAGAGGAGGAGGCAGCAGAGTGCAGAGACGTCTTCTGAGGCACGACCACCAGGACGGAGAGAGAGAGAAAAACCTTAACTGGTGCCAGAGATGTTCGGGACTCACACCCAGGTCTGATCAGCCTGTGGTGGGCCGAGCTTCAGAAGAGGGCCTCTCGTGATTAAAAGGGCGTAACCCCCGAAGACACGAATGTAAACAACTGATGATATCTCCCCAACGTCTACTGGTGATCTCTGATATCTGCTGCTGTTTGACAATTTAACATTGAGCTCGGGCAGAAGACCTTCAAACATGGAAGAGACCATGTTGTTGGAGTTGATGGACCACAGTGCATTTAAAATCTATTGGTTGAAAAGATACGTAAATAGGGAATAAAGCCTTTGGTTGCAATCTCAGGCAGAAATAGTAATTTATTTAATTTGTAATATATTGTGAAAGTGCTGGAATGAGAGTGTGGGCAGAAAGTTTCAATTCCACTTTCCTGTGAGAGCAGAATTTGTACGATTGTTGTGTTGTGTTCTTGTTTGTATGAATTCTCATGCGTCTCCTCCACATGAACAAAGACTGGAGGACTTCAGCAGCTCAGCCCGACTCTCAGAAACACGCACTGAGAAATAAAAGGTTCCTTTAACATTCACAAATGTGCACTCGCTCTGGACCATCCATCACAATCCTGGATGCATACTGTACATAGCTCAGTGGGCACAGCGGTCTCTTTCCATCTCCACTGCTGACATTCAAACAAAGCGCCTGCCCCCCCCCCCCCGTGAAAAACAACAACAAATGAATCACAGCCTGGCGCGGCCCACTTTGCTCCCCTCACAGCGGATAAAATGTCAACGCGCACAGCCGTCCCTTACAGTGATGGATGGGCTGGAGTCAGTGGCCTGCTCAGAACACAAAAGGTTCGACTCCACCTCATGCGCTCGCTGCACACTTCACACTTCTTTGTGAAATGTCGCGCGGAGGTTTCATGAACAGATGTTTGGCTGTTTTAAAGATGACCTGCTCTGGAAGGGGCGTCCACACAGAAAGCCCCTTCCAGAATGACACGGAGTTCAGTTGTTGTTCTATATACACATATTCTCCTCTGTTTTAAATTCATAAAATAAACATCTGCAGTGGAAAAATGATAGTTTAAACTTTTTTGATGCATTATTAACCCTCATAGTTTCTGGGAAGTGGTAATTTATGTTGTTATTGGTCATCAAAATCCAGTTAGAGCTCCATTTTGCCTGATTCTCTATTTCCTCGTGTGTCCTTCAGAACTAGAGCCGGCTTATCTCACTAATGTGCAAAAGATAAAACTGAAATTAATGAACAAGACTGAAAACGACATCATTAATTCTTCACTCAGATTTGTCAGAATCAGAGTAAGATTGTTGTTATTGTTCTAGTTATTGTTCTATTGGTGCACTGGGTCTATTGTTTTGACTCGTTGCAGGATACGAGCTCACACTGGTTCCAAGGCAGGTTCAGATTATGGTTTTATGAGGAGTCTGTGTTGTCTGTTGTAGAAAGGGTTCATCCATCCATCTGTTCATCATCTATACCACTTATCCTTTGAGGATGTAAAGTAACAGTTTGTCTCAATGTGGAATTACTGCAAGACGAGCAAACAACCATTCAGGCTCATGTTCTCACCTAGAGGCAGTTTAAAGTTTCCAGGTGACCGTACCCGTGTGTCTCAGGACTGTGGCTGGGAGTCGGAGAACTCAAAGAAAATCCAGACAGGAACTTGTGGAAAATACAGGTTTATTTCCTGAACTATAAAAAGTAATTAGCAACTTGATCTGACCAGGGGAACAACGGATGGTAAAAAGTTGTAGGAAACTGATTCGCAGACGACACTCGTTCCTCTTTCTGCTTCGTTTCCATCAACTGCAAGGATTATCTCATAAACTCAAATTAACTCTGTATTTGTTGTTGTCTTTTTATCAACTAACCCTTCAACGATCTGATCTATACGATATAATCTATATAATTAGTCCTTTATTTCGTAACAGTATCGAGAAATGTGCATGAAAGTTTTCAAGAACTTCTGTCTGTGAAATTTTGAATAAATATGAAACGATATAAGAAATTAGGTTCTTGGTAGAAAGACATGACTTCTTCTTTGCCTGGTGCATGAAAGTGAGCGATGGTCATCATGCATGTGGCAGGGGGCTCTCTCTCTCTCTCTCTCTGTTTCAGGGACGTGATGTTCACCGGGGGAGATGAAGAATGAAGGGCAGAGGGATATTAACAATTCACCGAGAGAGAGAGAGAGAGAGAGAGAGAGAGAGAGAGAGAGAGAGAGAGAGACAATCTGAAAACCTTCTGGCTCGATGGCACACACTGTGGTGATGGTTAATAAATGGAACAGCAGGATCCACTGGCTGCTGCTCTGTTGTATCTGCAGCTTCATCTTGATTTCGGTGATTTAACTTTTTCTTGAGACGTGTCCAGTGAATCTGGGAATAACCGCAAAGATTTCCAGTTCTTTGTTGGCATCATACTGGGAAACAATCGTTCTCTTGTTATCAATGGACTCGCTCACGGCAGCAAAGTAAATTGGTTTCAAAAGGCCAGACCCTGACCCCCCCCCCCCCCCCCCCCCCCCCCCCACACTTAGTGAAATGGTCCATTACTCATTCTGCGATGTTCTAGGCTAATTTCCAGCGAGGTCCTTCAGTCCATGCTCATCACTGCTCCTGGTTCCACTTCCTTCCTGTTTCTCTACAGCTACAAGTGCTCTACATTAAACATCTTCATAAAAAACCCATATGAGCGTTTTCTGATTTGATCCCATGTCATCAATACCATCGTTTTGAAAAGCGTAAAATAAAGACTGACCTGCTTGTCTCATCTGACTCCAGTATGGTTATGATCTGCGATATGATTAAAAGGAATCAGTGTTGTCTGATCTGCAGTCAGCAGCTCCCTGTGCTTTGGCCACATCTTCCCAGGGAGGTCTTTCCAGTGTAAACAGCAGCAGCATCAAACTTCCTTCCCCTTTGTTTCAGACAGGAGTCGTTAGTCACACCCCCCATTAGAGCTTTCAATGCCAATACAATGTATATAAAGGTCATTTAAAAAAAAAAAAAAGGTTCTGAACAAATGGACATTGATGTCGTTTTTCCTCTTGAGGACATTTTCCTTGGCCCCTACACTGGTCAATATCAAATAAAAGGTAAAGTTGCTTTAAAAACCAGAATCACACTCTGTAACACACGTACCCCCCCCCCCCCCTCCCCCCCTAGACCCCAAGAGTCCCTTGTAAAAATCAATCAAAGTCGTATAGCTCAGCCAATAAAGTGATGCAGATCATGATTGATTTCATCGAGGTCCCCGAAGTCTTCCATGACGAAAAGGTGACAATATAGAAAAAAGTAACTGCTGAATATGGTTTTGATTTGATCGTGTGGTCTGATTTGGGATCAGCAGGAGTTGAGCCCAGTTCCTGTTTCTGTGGCTTTAGCGCGACTCCAGTTCAGGTTGAGGTGTTTTGACTATACGGATCCTAATCTGCTGATAAATGGACGAGACTAACATCTGAAATGTTTCTAGTGATGCTTTTCTTTATCAGCAGGAAATGAGGACATGTAGGAGGTGAACAGGGCATCACCCCCCGTTCTGTAGGAAATTAAATGGAGCCCTTGGAAATCTGTAAAAACTAATTTGCACAAAACAAGCCCGGTCAGCGGGCGTGTCACTGCAGCGGGTCTCGTACCGGCGACATGGAGCTCTTGTAGTCTGGAATGAACGCTGACCTGAGGTTACCTTCTCACATTGACTCAGCAGCGATGTTTAGCTTTACAAGATTTGTGGTCGGCCTTTCTCAAGTTTAAAAAAACACATACACAACACACAAACACACAAACACACAAACACTCAGGGCTATTGTGTGTAAGATGTAGTGGACCTGAAAGGTAAAAGTTGAGAAAAGTCCTCGGAAATGTGTGATGAATTAAAACGAGTCGAAGCCGGAGTTGACCTTTAAGAAATGTATGGACACACCACCGAGGCATTTATCATTTTCCAATTAAGTTATGTGGCAAAAAGCAGATGTTGAGTGGCCCCAGTCTGTGGTGGAATTGGTCTCTATCGGTATGAAATTATTACAAAGACGTGTTTAATTAATGAAAATATGACCCAGGTGTCAGAGCTAATATATCAAACAGGAACATGCGATAAGTCTCAGGCTGTGAAAAGAATGGAGGCTAATATAATGCATGAGCTTCTAAATATTAGAAGTAGAGAAGAGCTCCACTGGATTTTAGAAAATGAAGATTGTGAAGAAACAATAGGAGCAAATATTCAATTCCACCCAAATAGGAATTTATTTTATTGAAATTCAACTTCCAAGGAGGAATATGTAGGAAATTATAAAAAAGAACATCAAGTAAAGGATGAAGTTGTTAAAGCAAATCAATAACTTGTGATTTTGGTTTGTTGAGTTTTGACCGTTCCTCTGCAGTCGCTGGGCGTATGAGAATTAACGATGATACATATTTGTATGCTTGCCTACATCCTCTTTTCATTTCAAATCCCCCCCCCCGCACGGCCTGCATGTAAATAGAATCCCACTGTGCCGGGTGCCCACCTCCTGTCAGAGACGCTCAGTGCCACATTTTACCAAATCGGAGAAATAAAAAAAACGATGAACGTCCACGTCTCAACCAGACAGATTTAATTCCAGCTGCATTTCAAGGCAGAGTCAGTGAATGTAAAAAACTTTCAGTGACCCTGTCAATCATCACGGAACATCTGGGTTTCTCAGACTCTTCCCCAACGCAGTCAAAGCTTTCATCTGTCAGCCGGTTTAGTTCCCGTGTCGGTCGACGCTATTTCTGTGTGTTTTCTGCTCACTCGTCATTTCCATTTCAGAGCTTGGAAGGAAAACCCCTAAAAAAGTCTCTGAGCTTTTTGAGTGAACCTTCCTGGCAGCACTCAGCGCCAGGTAATGACACGCTGAAGAAGAAAAAACCCCAAGATGAGCATTAATAAATACAAGGAGACGCTTCTGCTCCATTTCCATGTTTCAAAGTGCAAATTTATCATATTCGCTCCACAGATCAGCGAATCCAGCTGATACACCGAGTTTATGATGTGATGTGAGGCCCTTAAAGATCTAGAAACAAGCTTCCAACATGAGATCTTTATCCCACTTTGCCTCTAGATCACTGTTTTACTGGACCCTTGTATAAAAGGCCTGGGAGACACAGAAAGGAATCAGCTCTATTTTGCCCATTATATAATTATAAGGTCCAAAAGAATCATTACATCCACAGTCTGTCCTGCAGAGGAGATTATTGTTACCATCCTGGAAAACACTGAACCATCCAATCTCAGTTCGCTCAACACCATGTGTGCCTCCCTCTCTCTCTCTCTCCCTCCCTCCTGTCCTCTCTCTCTTTTTGTTTTATCCCTCTCTCTCTTTCCATCTCCCGTAGTTTTGTGCTCTCTCATCTCTCCTCCTGTTGCTCGCTGCAGGAGCTCGGCCTTGAGCTGCAGAGTCTGGATCAGAACTGCGAGCCTCCCACTGCCCCACGTTCTTGCCACAGTGCAGAACAACACATGTTTGATTCTGTTGCTGCAGTCGACACATCATTGTTGTCGTATTTGTCGCTCGCCGCACAAAGGACCACGCTGCAGACTTCCTGGACCAGAGCCATCCATCGTAAACCAGTTTATAAAACAGTTAAATAAAGTTTTTATCATGTGGATGTTTGTTGTACGAGTCCTGCTCTCCAGCTCCTGCTCCGACCATAACAACTCTAATCCATATATTCAATAACAGAATGGGACCAGGGACGTCATCATGATTCATCATTTTAGAAGAATCGTTAATTTACCAATTCATCCGTTAACTTTGTAATTTAGCGCCACCATCAGGTTAAAGTTTAACATTTATTATTCTTCACCCAAAAGCTGCCAAACAAATCACCCTCAGTTATATTTTTTCATGTTATGTTCTGTTTTCCCACAATGCAATGCAATGCAGAAGGCAAATGGAGAATCTGCTCACAGCTGGAAAACAAAAACTAAATAATTGTGCTTGAAAAAAAGACATTTCGCTTCCTGATTGTGAAGTTTTAATTGCTGCGACAGCTTAAAGGAATAAATGAATGGATTTATGATTCAGCTTCAGTGATTGATAAACTGATTTGTGGCTTTAACAGATCTGAAAACAGCTTTAAAAGAAAAACAAGACCAGTGATTTTAAACATCATAATTAGTTCCAATCAGATGAATAGAGGACCAGATGTTGCTGATCAAAAGGTCAGAGACGATGACCTGTTCTCCACTCGGGGAACAACCACCCAACAAGACAAGTGGGTGTTAATGAAGAGTTTGAAATCACTGAAGAATAATAGAATCTCCAGCACAGTTATCTCGTTGTCGACCTGCGTCACAAAAACTCCACAACAAGCAGACACACACACACAGTACAGAAGAGTTCAGTCCAGTGTTCCCGCCCTTTCTCACCGCTACCGATCCGCCTTCTATCCACTTATTGCCTGAATTAATTTCCAATTATATAAAAAAAATATTATTGGTGTTTTTGCCTGTCATACAGATGCTAAATTAAGTGGAGATTGTTAATTTCAATATATCATATACAATAGATATAAATTTAGGTATGAAGCAAATTAGCGACATTAGGCATAATGGGGCATAACCTTAATTTAACAAATTTTGGTATGTAGATTATTATATTGATGCTACTTTTGCTTGAAATTGAATAACAACATATGTTTTCTGTATAATCATTGCTGTTCCATCATCACAGTATTTCAAATACAGCTTAATACCTCAAAATACCTTTGCTGCACAGTCCCAAGGGGCTAGTAGGTATTTTCCACTTCGACCACTAGATGGCGGCAGAGTGCTTCCAATACCTTCCTTGGTATGTGTAGTATTTGCACCATCAGGCACAATCGTCACCAAGGCGGCATTAAGACCGGAATGGGGTTTGAGGCAAATTCGCGACGTTCGTCTACAAGGGGTTAAACCCCGGGAAGACGCCGCCCCTTTCGAATTAGGACGGTAATCTAGCTCAATTTCACGTTCCCTGCTTTGAGGCCCACGAGGCGCTGACAGTTGTTTTTCTGTGCTTTGCATTGATGACTCAAGAGTTCAGCCACACAACAGAGGCCTGATTTCTTGTTTCCCCCCCCCCCTCCTCCACTTGTTTCCTGTTCAATCACCGCACAGCGAATTTGATTTTGGAGAAATAATTCAGAGGACCTCGGTGTAATGAGACGGAGGCTGAAGGGAAAGATGAGAAACCTTCGGGTGAACGCTCTCCGGTGAAAGCCTCACAGGAAACGTATTATCCTCCACTTTCGGACACACAATATGTAATTTGTGTCTCTCAGAAAAGAAAAAAAACACAAAATACAGTGTTTGGAGACATGGTGATGGAAGTTGTTTTCACCACAGCTGCAGTCAGGAGTAATTTACAAGCAACAACAGAAACCACTCAGAATTCCTCACGTTAAACACACGAGAAAAGAAAACATTAGATACCAGAGCTCAACATAGTTACATCTGTACAGTTACAGATTCATTTAGTAGTGTTTCTGCCATATTCCTATATATATTCAGGGATTTGTCTTGAAGCCATTTTAAAAACACACTGCAGGACGACTTCCTGTGGGACAAACTCTCATCCTCTGCATGAGTAGAAGCAGGAATCTTTGGAGATGAATGTAAACAAAGCAACTCGAGGTATTCCACACTGACAAATGTAATGGATTACATCAACATGTCATTGCAAACACCTAGAAGGTTGTCAGCTAATTAAAGAGAGAAATGTTTTCCTCAAATCTAACATTGAAGCCGTTTTATCAAAAAGGCAAATCATGCATCTGGGTTTGTTTGGCACCTCATTGCATATTTGAAGATGTAAGATAAGATTTATTATATAAAACTTTACAGCTGTGTATTCATAGATGGAAGATGTGGAACTGTTCTGAGGTCTCTAACAAAGGTCTCTAATTGACGAGCTGCTTTTATGAAATGTGCTGCGTCATGCTGTGTTCCCGTAAACCTCAATTAGAGAAGAGGAAAACAAATGGATCCCCACAAATCAGGCAGCATCACAGGAAACGCTTCTCACTCAGCTCCCGAAAATGAAAAGAGGAAACAAAAGTTGTGGCAGAAGTAGAAAGTGATGAATATTCCAGAAGTCAGGAAGCGAACAGTCATCAACCGGGAGAGACGAGCATCAGAAACAAGTGACACAAGTGAGAAGGGAAATGAAGAGTTCCGCTGGAGCGACGCCACAACAGGCGGTTTGAACCACATGCAGAACGCCACTGATCAACCAGGAGGAAGAGACACCGACTGGATTCACATCTCCATCCAAGGCTGATGAAGTATCAGCAGATCTCATGAATAAAATAATAAAGTCCCAGAACAGGATGGATGCAGAGGATTATGCACATGGATATCAGACTTTCTTGTATACACATAACACCAGATTATGATGATAATTACTTATTTCTTCTGACAGAATCATCTACTGAACATGAGGGAGAGATAGATTTCAGTGCGATGATGGAGCCGCCTCCATTTATGAGTAAATTAATTCCAAATGGCAACATGTTCTGCAGCCGTAAAGCAGCTGAGCATTTTTTGCAAAAGTGTAATCTTGTACACAATGTGACATTGATGAAATTGCTTTCCATCTAACACCATTGTAGCTTGTATAATTAAAATAATATAAGATTTTATCAGATGCTCTCTCTTGCATGAACATGTGCATCGGGAACAGATGGAGGAGGAGGAGGAGGAGGAGGAGGAGGAGGAGGAGAGTCTCGGTTCTGATGAGCTCCTCCAGGCCTGCTCCTGCTTCCATGGGGCCGGGGGTGCACTGCACTGGTGGGTTGAACACAGCCGATCCCAGCGCCGGACCTGGACGCCGGCTGCAGCAGCAACAACCCACTCAGTCACAATTACACTCACTGCAGGAGCCATTTCAGTGAAAGTACTGGAAGCAAAATGTGGAGACAAACAAATGCAAAGTTCATTATTTTTCCAATGTATTAGGAGGAGGTAGAGATACAGACCAACACAAGAGATACTGCAAAACGAATACACACATCCAAGCTGTAAAGTGTGCACACATGGACAACTTCCTCCCATTGTACAGATATTAAAATACACCATCCAGGATGCGAGTTCTGCCATCTTTAACTTTTGACGTAGATGCAAAGCTGTACGTGGTGTAAGAGCCAATCGTGAGTCAGACCCAATCATTGAATAACCAAAATCAAACATATCAGAAACATGAACACACATCAGTGATGAGAACAACCTGAAATGAGAGACACCACATTTGAGAAAAATGTATTTAATGAATAATACACTTTGAAAATTGCGTCCATGTCCTACCCACTAACATGGAGGAGGCAGGGTGTGTGAACAGCCTCCAGGGGGCGATCAAGATGATATTGTCTCCCTTTTTGTCGTCCTGTCTTTTTAAAACAGAGTTGTGTGAACACGGTGAAACATTTATGCACTTTCACCACACAATGTTCCCACCAGCTCTCTGCTCCAGTGCCTCGGACATTTACCCCAAATGTTTCCCATTGTTGCTTTAACCATCTCCTACGAATGACTTGTAGCTACAACTCATCAACACAATGAATGAATAGAGCTTTATTGTTTATTGGAAAATTGCCTTCTGCTCACCACAAAAACATAAATTCAAAAAAA